>NC_064811.1:25860405-26068851 GCF_023721935.1 Panthera uncia | reverse complement strand
TTTAATTTTTTTTTTTTAACGTTTATTTATTTTTGAGACAGAGAGAGACAGAGCATGAACGGGGGAGGGGCAGAGAGAGAGGGAGACACAGAATCGGAAACAGGCTCCAGGCTCTGAGCCATCTGCCCAGAGCCTGACGCAGGGCTCGAACTCACGGATCGCGAGATCGTGACCTGAGCCCAAGTCGGACGCTTAACCGACTGAGCCACCCAGGCGCCCCAATTTTTTTTACTTTTAAAAAAACACAGCAAAGTATCACTCACCACCTATTAGAATAGATGCTAACAAAAAGATAAAACAAAAACAAAAAACAAAAAACAAAAAACAAAAAACAAAAAACAAGGGTGCCTGGGTGGCTCAGTAGGTTAAGCATTGGACTTTGGCTCAGGTTATGAACTCATGGTTTGTGAGTTTGAGCCCTGCATCAGGCCCTGCGCTGACATCTGGAAACCTGGAGCCTGCTTTGGATTCTGTGTCTCGATCTCTCTCTGCCCCTTCCCTGCTCTCTCTCAAAATAAAATAAAATAAATGATTGAAAAAATATACTAGAGGGGCACCTGGGTGATCAGTCGGTTTAGTGACCAACTTCGGCTCAGGTCATGATCTCACAGTTCATAGGTTCCAGACCCGTGTTGGACTCTGTGCTGACAGCTCAGAGCCTGGATCCTACTTCAGATTCTGTGTTTCCCTCTCTCTCTCTGCTCCTTCTCCGCTTGCATTCTTTCTCTCTCAAAAATAAATAAATATTAAAAACCAATTTTTAAAGATAAAAAATAACAGAGTGCCTGGGTGGCTCAGTCAGTTAAGCATCCACTATTGATCTTAGCTCAGATCTTGATCTTCAAGCCCTGCATTGGGCTCCATGCTGGGTGTACAGCCTACTTATAAAAAAAAAAAAAAAAAAAAAAAAAAAAAAAAAAAAAAAAAAAAAAAACAATGAAAAAAGAAAAAAAAATAACAAATTTTGGTAAAGATTGGGAAATTAGGGAACCCATACACTGTGGTGGGAATATAAATTTGTATAGCCACTATGGAAAACAGTATGGAAATTATTCAAATTATTAAAAGTAAAGTTACCATATAATCCAGTAATCCCACTTCAAGGTATATATCTGAAGGAAATGAAATCTCCATCTCAAAAAAATATCTGCACTCCTATGTTCATTATAGTATTATTAGCTGTAGCCAAGGCATGGAAATAATGTCAGTGTACATCGATGAATGAATGAATAAAGTAAGTATGGTAAACATATACATTGGCATATTCTTCAGCCATGAGAAATTAGGACATTGTGCCATTTGCAGCAATGTAGATGGACCATGAGGGCATTATGCTGAGTGAAATAAGACAGAGAAAGACAAATACTGTATGATCTATTTTATATATGGAATCTCATAAAAAGTTAAACTAATAGAAACTGAGAGTACGTTAGTGATTGACAGGTGGTGGGGATGGGGTGGATTAAGATCGTCAAAGAGTACAAATCTGCAATTATGATATGAATAAATTCTGGGGAATTAATGTACAATGTGATGATCATAGTTGATAATAGAGGCATACCTTGTTTTGTTGTGTTTCACTTTATTGCACTTTGCAGATACTGTATTTTTACAAATTGAAAGTTTGTGGCAATCTTGCATTGAATAAATCTGCCACCTCCATTTTTCCAACAGAATTTGCTCATTTTGTATCTCTGAGTCACATGTTGGTAATTCTTGCAATAGTTCAAACTTTTCCAACAGAAATTTGTTCATTTTGTGGCTCTGTGTCACATGTTGGCAACTGTTGCAATAGTTCAAACTTTTTCATTATTATGATATTTGTTAGGTTATCTGTGATCAGTAATTATCACTCCTGAAAGCTCAGATAATAGCTATTTTATAATAATAACATACTTTTTTAGTTAACATGTACATTGTTTTTTAAAAACATAATATGGGGCGCCTGGGTGGCGCAGTCGGTTAAGCGTCTGACTTCAGCCAGGTCACGATCTCGCGGTCCGTGAGTTCGAGCCCCGCGTCAGGCTCTGGGCTGATGGCTCGGAGCCTGGAGCCTGTTTCCGATTCTGTGTCTCCCTCTCTCTCTGCCCCTTCCCTGCTCATGCTCTGTCTCTCTCTGTCTCAAAAGTAAATAAAAACATTAAAAAAAAAAACAAAAAAAACCATAATGCTATTTCACACTACAGTATAGTATAAACATAATTTTTATATGCACTGAAAATCAAAAAAAAATTACTTAGCTTATTGAGACAGTAACTTTTTTTGAGGTGGGCTGGGACCAAACCCACGTTATCTCTGAAGTATATCTGTATTGTACTCTATACTTAAATGTTGCTAGAGTAGGTCTTAAAAAATTTCTTACCACACATGCACACACACAAAAAAATGGTAACTATATGAGATGAGGTGCTAGATGTATTAACTAACGTTGTTGTGTTAATTATTTTTCAATATAGTATATCAAATAATCATACTGTACACAACTTACATAATGTTAAAACTTATGCAATGTTACATGTCAATTATTTCTTAAGTTTACAATGTAATATATTAACTATTACTCAATAAAGTGAGAAAAAAACATTTTGTAGAAATGATCTATTTTTCAAAAAAGAAGGTAGAGCAGTAGAAACTGCAACTAATTCTGAAATAATAGAATATAAAATCCATTTTACTCATATATACTGTGACCAAAAATATTACTTAGTTTATAATGAAGCAATACTTATGAAGCATGGACTATGGACCATAAATAAGGATGAAAGAATTTAGTGTTAAGGTTTACATTTAAAAATCTTCTTTTAAAATACTAAATTGATTGTTTTTTTTTAAAGTGTATTAACTGCATGAATTTATTTCATACAACTCCATAATCTAATTTAATACGAAGGTGCCGTGCCAATTTGGAACAAAACAGACTTGTTTAAGTGTCTTTGTGTTCAGCAGTAAAGGGTACCTCCCTAAAAAATAAATATAAGAAAATCAGGGTATTTATTAAAGCAATTATTATTCATAACGCAATCCATATTGAATTATGGAATGTACATTCTTAGGGGAGTAAAGTAAAAGGGAAATATATTTTGGAAAATGTACACCTGTGATTAGTCAACACAGTGTCCCATAATATAAATGAATATCATCATTTTGAACAATGTAATTACTATTATTAGAATTATTAATTATAAATATAAAAATAGCTATCATTTTAGCATGGGATATGAAACTCTTATGCTCCATGGTTCATTAAACCCACACAACAACTATGAGTTGTAAGTATTATCATCACCATTTCATGGGTGAAAAAACTGAGGCTAACACATTTAGATAACTGGTTTATGACTACATGGCTAGTGAAGATGCATCACACTAATTTAGGCTATGATTTCAGAATGGTACCCTTTCCACTACACATTCTATTACTCTGTAAATACTTGGCATGTTTTCATTTAGTTCTTTAATTTTTACTCATGTGGTGATGGCTGAAAGCTTTATTTAAAAGAAGCTTAGAAAATTCATTTAACCAAAAGTTCCAAATAATTAAAAGTGTCGTGTATCTAAAGCAGATATAGATATCATCAGTTAATGGGTAGCTATATATGTTCCACTCCAGTGAGATTATTTTTTCTAAGTTTTAGGCAGGCTCTGAGTGTTAAAAAGGACTCTGTTAAAATGGAAATATTTAGACAAATGTGACCAAAAGTCTAGGTCAGTATACCTTAAGATGATATTAGGAAACTGAAGAAACAAATGGAGTTTCAAGATATGATGTAACAGATGTTTAAAGTACTTGGAAGACTATAGAAAACTCTATGAAAGCTGAACTTAGCTTAGCTCTATAGCTTCTGGGCGCTATAAATATATAGCATCCAGAAGACCTACTTTTGATAACATCCTACCCCCTCTTCCTAGGTTAAAATTATCTGCTATATAATATACCATTGTATAAATATCCCACAATTTATTTGCTGTTATGAAAAAATTACTATAATTATCCATATGCATATCCTGGTGCAAAAATTCATTTCGTTTCAGGCTATATTTCTATGAATGGACCAAAGATTTATTTTCCCTTGATTTTTCTCAGTATTCCCCAATTTATCAAAAATGTTTTTAGCATATATGCTTCTGCAAGCAAAACATGGACACTGTCATTCTTCCACATTCCTGCAAGATATTTTTACTGTTGGCCAAAACGGTCAATGTGAAATGGCATCTCATAGTAGGTTTTAATTTATATTCCAGATTTATAATAAAGAAATTTTCCACCTGTATTGTGACTGCAGAACCTTTACAATTTTTTTTTATGTCTGGAATAATCACCCGTCCCTGAGATCTTTATGCAGCCTCATTGCTGATATTATTCAGAAATCTGTTGAAAATGGACTTCTTCAAAGTGGCCTCCTTGGACCACTCAGTTTAAAAACCTCTTCTCAATCACTGTTCTTTTTACTCATATGAGGATTTTAAGAGACAAAACAGATGAAAATAAAGGAAGGGAAACAAAAATAATATAAAAACAGGGAGGGGGACAAAACAGAAAAGACTCATAAATATGGAGAACAAATTGGAGGGGGTGGGGGGGGATGGGCTAAGTGGGTAAGGGGCACTAAGGAATCTACTCCTGAAATCATTGTTGCACTTTATGCTAACTAATTTGGATGTAAATTTAAAAATAAATAAATAAATAAAATAACAGATTAAATCCCCTAGTAAAAAAAATTAAAGGAAATATAAAATGATTAAATAAAATAAAAAAATAAAAACCTCTTCTCAATCACTCCTCTTTTTAAATTCTGCCTTATTTATTTCAAAATATGCATCACAATTAAAGAAAAACTGGTACAGCATTTTTAGCTGGCTTCCGTATTATCTCTCTTCCCCATTAAAAATTACTCCTCTGGGCTTGGCTTTTGTTTTTCTCATCTTCCATTTTATTCTTACTATGTAGAATAGTGCTCAACTCAGACCAAACATTCAATAAATGGCTGCTAAGTGATTGAATTGTTTGATTCTCTGGATTCTCAACTTCATGAGGACAAAGATTATTTCTATTCCAGGCCTTCTTTATGCTCAGTGCCTATTATATTGGAGTCCACTTGTGTGACTAATGAGAAAAATCATAGAAACAAAGAGTTAACACTGCAGAAAAATCCTATAGGTTCAGTAATATGAAACTCTAAAATTTTTGCTGCTCAGGAATTGAACATTGACTGCATTTTCAATTTTTTTTTTTTATTTTTATTTTTTATAATATCAAGGATGCCTGGGTGGTTCAGTTGGTTGAGCATCTTACTATTGGTTTTCGGCTCAGGTTATGTATGACCTCGCAGTTTGGTGAGTTCGAGCCCCATGTCCTTCTCCATGCTGATGGTGCAGAGCCTTCTTGGGATTCTCTGTCTCTCCTCTCTCTCTGCCCCTCCCCAACTTGCTCTGTCTCTGACCCTCTCAAAATAAATAAATACATTAAAAAAAAAATAAAAAGTAAGTAAAAAAATAAAAATGATATCGAATTTAACTTAAATGGAAATATCTGAATGGTAAGGTAATAAAATATATATATAAAAGCTAGTTGTTCCTTAAAGTAAGAATTATATAGGCATCTCTGCAAGAAGCAAAATTTTCACAGGCCAAGCCTCCAAAGGCATAGAAGTGGAAGTAAGAGTGTGAATTGTACTTCAATGCTCTTTTCTTTATATTCAGGAAACAGCTTCATTCACACCTTTCCAGTTTTTCAACTCTTTTGACAAAACCTTTAGGGGAGTTATTGCTGATGACAACCATCCCAGCATAGCAGGAGAAATTTTATAAAGAAAAACAATAGCATATTTTTCCCAAATTGATAAGGACATGGTATAACTAAATGGGATTCCTAGGAAGAATTCACAAGTACATGCAATATATAAAAATGACTTATTTTAATAGTGGCTTCACAGTTTTTCAGATATGTCCATTTACTGAAATCGCTAAGAAATGAACAAAAGCAAACAAACAGGGGTTAGAGAGGGGAAATATATAATCTAAAAATAGCCCTTGTTTGGGTACCTGGGTGACTCAGTCTGTTAGGCATCCGGCTCTTGATTTGGTTCGGGTCATAATCTCACAGTTTTGTGAGTTTGGGCCCCATGTTGGGTTCTGCATTGACATAACAGAACCTGCTTGAGATTCTCCGGCTCTCCCTCTCTCTCTGCCCCTCTCCAGCTTATGCTCTGTCTCCAAATAAACTTAAAAAAATAAATAAATAAAAATAGCAATTGTCCACAGAATACACATATCCCAAGTACAAAACAGTAAATATATGATTCTGACACTACCAGTCAAATCATAAATGGGACCTTAATTGTAAATCCTTATCTTTGGATCAAGCAGGTCATTGAGGGCTGCAGATATGTTATAGAACTACTAGGCCTGTCTCTTTCTCCTCTGGGATGAGTCATTTATGCCATTGCTTTTCCTGCATAGATTCCTGATCCATGTTTTGGTTCCTGTAAATGGCCACTGCCCTGTCATACTTCTTAAGGTCACCCATATTGATGACTCTAATTCCTCCTCCATTCCTCAGCAACTATCCCCATGTTAAAATGTGAAGACAGTTGACTCAGTTGTGCTGGGAACTTGTAGAAATAAGAAAATAAAATAGATGAGCTTGAAAAAAGTGTTTCATTATTTCTAAAGATGCACCCACAAATCACACTGAAATTGTAAGGAGTTTTTCATGGAGAGCTATAAAATGTGGCTTCCTGTGCAATCCACAGAGATTAGGCCTAATCTTCCTTCTCGTGCTTTGATAATCATTTCCTCCTTTCCCCCTCCTTTGGGACCAGAAGCAACCTTGGTGGTAAAGCAAGAAGATAAACTGAGATGTGTGTACCTTCTGGCAATCAAAATTATCACTTACCTGTGGCTTCTTAAATCTCCTCACCTTACTTATCTTGACTTCTCTCTGAAATCAGGGTACCTGGAATCTCAATCAGTTGACATTTTCCTTTCTTAATGCCCAGAATTACCTGACAGTCTGGGCACTCCCATAGGACTTCTTAAATTATTATGCTCATAATCCCAAATCTGCTTTTCCTCCTCAGCTCAGTACACTAAAATTTAATTCAAAATGAGGAGAGTTCTCAGTAATGCCACATTCAGTAATCTGTTTTACAATTCCAAGTACTTGGAACTACAGTGCAATAATAACATTCATTCCAATAGGTCACCCTAAATTTATTATCATCAAACAAGACTTCAAGAAATCATCCATGTATTTGCAATTTATGGAGATAAAACCTATATCAATGGGCTCCCCTGTGCTGTGGGTGGTCAAATTGCTGATTAAAACTAACCAGATCTATTATTATAAGCTTATTCTCATGGCTTCTAGGGGACCCAGGTAAACCTTTGCTGGTATTAGGAAGGGATAAAGCAGGAAAGGGATAAATAGTGATGTAGATATTGGCTAGGCAAAAGTAGTAACTCTCATTATGAAGTGCATATTTTAAAGCAATATAGTCTGCTGGGAATACTGTTTTATAAAATGCTGTATAATCATTTACTGAGAGCTTACAATATATATTATATTTAGTCCTTTGCATTTGTTATTTAATTCCCACAAAAATTCTCTGACTTAAAAATTGTCATTATTGCTATTTTAATGATGAGGATATTGAGACCTGAAATGGCTTAATAACTTCTAATAAAAAAGCTGTTGCTCTAATAAAAGATGGTGTTGCAGGATTTTTTACCTCAATACCCAGGGTTGGTTGTGTCGCTGCTTTGAAGGATGAAGAGGTGGGCACAAAATAAAATAAGCAGCAGACAAAAGTTTATTAGAGAATACGATTAGAAGATAAGAATAGTAGGAAAGCTCTGTTAACAGAGAAGGGGGCATTTGAAAGTGAAAGGTAAGGGTCCTTGTTTTATAAGGTTCTGGTCAGCCCAGGTTTTCAGATAGTCCATTTACTGAAATTGCTAACAAATAAACCAAAGCAAACAAAAACAAACAAAAAGGGGTTAGAGAGGGGAAATACAGAATCTAAAAATAGCCCATGTTGGGGTACCTGGGTGGCTCTGGTTCCTCCTCAGCTTCTACCCTTATTCTTTCTCAGGTTCTACCCTTATTAGCTGCATAGCTCCAGATGCTGCCTTGTCCATTCTTGATTGGCTCGTTTCCATTGTAAGAGGGGTGGCCTATGGCTATACTTTGGTCTTTTGTCAAATTCTTAAGGGAAACCTGAGGGGGAGTTGGTGGTCTCTGTTACATTCTTAAGAGGAACCTTAAGCCTGAGGGGGTTTGCTGTGGTCAGACACTCCCAGCATTGTTTTTCCCCACCCAGGGGCCTCAGGTCCTATCCTTTCCCTCTCTGCCTATTTTATTTTTTCCTATTATAATGAGAGATTGAGCCAAGATGTTGCCATTGCCTACTAATCACTTAAATACAGTTACAAACAGTATTGTATTTAATTGTGTTATGGAACTAAGTTTAAACATCCCTTTAACCGAATGAGAAAAGAATATTATTGCCTTATCTTCCTGAAAGATGAATTTTAGATCATATTTTTTGATTACTTCCATGTCATGAAATGCTTTTCTGCTAGCAACCTACAAACCTTATTGTTTGTTGGAGGAATTTACTTAGCTGAAAAAACACAAGAACCAAATAGAAGTAAACACTCCTGGACATGTAGATAGTACACTAGCAGTCTGAATCCTGTTAAAAATGTAAGGAGATAAGACAGACCAATCTTTATGGCGAGCCAAAAGACAGGTCATAAATTTAAATATTATCAATACAATCTCACCTAATTTAGAAATATCAGTATCAAATTTCCATTAATATCATCAAAAATCAAAACCCCAGGATTTTCTTTGAACATTTTTGAATTTTTTTTTTCTCAAATGACTTATGCTGTTTCATTATTCATTAGAAAGGTGATGATGTTATACCACTGGTTGGTTGCACTGATACATCATTTTCTTTTTACTTAGTGCATTCTACCTTTGCAAAAAATAGATCTATATTTTACAAGAATCTGAATTGGTGACAAACATTTTAAAAACCCTAAACAGTAAGGATAGCATTTTAAGTAATCTCAATTATCTTCCTCGATGGTGATATACATCCTCCTATCTATGCCAGATATTGTGATTTGGAGAGAGAGATTTTTCTAAATTTCAGGTTTCTCATCTGCAAAATCCTGATCATGGCCTTACAATATAATGTGCTTACAATTTTGTGATGAAAATGTAATTGATGGGCAAAAGCAATGCAGTTACAGGAATGTGTAGGTGATGGGAAACATCTTATTTACTTTTATGGTATTAATCATATTAGAAATTAAGTATATGTGTCTATAGTATTTAAAATTTTAACACATGATACCAGTGCTTTGCCATATTTTCTCAATTTCCTTTACCATTTTCACTGACATAGTCAAAAGTACTTTTTCTACCAGTACTAAAAGTAGCTGCCTACTAATCAGCTCTGGTGTCTTTTAGTCAGAAGGCTGCCCTTGTGAATTGTTGATGATATAGAGATAATAATAGCCTTGAAGATGTTAAAAACTTTAAAAAGTTTTTTTTTTTTTAACTAATTAGGATTCGTAGACATCATCAACAGGAACCAACTCTGACAAATTAATCTGGGAAATATTCACAGAATTAACAACTCAGTCAGATATAGGGTGTTCATAGGCTCAAAGGCTATGCAGAACAAATAGGCTTGGAAAATTAGTAAGGACTATAAAAAAATAACATCAAATAATTGAGCAAAAGACAGTCTTAGGTGCCCTTTCAATGGCGTCCTGGGCATTGTCTAGCAGAAACTCGGGATTTTATAAATCTTTTGGAGCTATACTGTTTATTAGCTTACTATTGACAAAGTTATTTACAGCCTGTAGAAAAAGAAGCCAGAATGTAGAAAACTGATGGTGATTCAGAGGATTCTTGTTACCAATAATGCAAGTGAATCATTTTTCATTAGAAAATATAAATTCCATGTCTCAAATTATCACGTGAACTAGTTTTAACACTTGGTTCTCTTACTAGTTAATTTTTTAAATGTTTACTTATTTATTTTTGAGAGACAGTGAGTGGGGGAGGGGCAGAGAGAGAGGGAGAGACAGAGAATACCAAGCATGCTCTGAACCATCAACACAGAACCCAATGCTGGACTCAAGCTCAAAACCCATGAGATCATGACCTGAGCCGAAATCAAGAGTCAGCAGCATAACTGAGCCACCTAGGTGCCCCGCTTATTAATTAACTTTTGAATAAAAATTCTTGTCATGAGTATTTTATAGTTGTATGACAATCATGTATTTAACTTCTTGGAGAACAAAATGCACCTTAACATAACCAAGGGAGGGTATTGTGATCATCACCAAGTTCATTCATAGGAACAGCCTTGCTGGCATACAATTTTTGTTAGAATGATAGGATGCATGTAGAATATTAGGTATGTGTTTGGTATTCTGGGCCATGTTTTGCACTATCTAGAAAGAGAACAATGAACTCGGACTGGAATTAGTAGACATGGAAGAAAATAAAATATCACAGAGAAGAAGACTCTCTGTTTGTGGTCCACAGTCTAAACTGGCTGAGACCCTCATCATTTGGATCCCTGTACCTTTACAAAAAAACAATTAAATTTTTGTATCTCCAATTAAAGTTGATTCCCCAGTAGTTTCCCAAATACCTTTTGCAAAGTATTGTTTCCAGAAAAAGGAATTTTGCACATTAAAAAAACCTGGTCTTACTGTTCCATTATAGCTCAATTTGTGGTTTTCCTTAAACCAACACAAGTAGAATATAATATATTAAAAAAAAAAAAAAAAAGTGAAGTGCTGTTAGGATTTAAGGTCCTGTCTGCTAGACAAGATCTTTGGCTTTATTTGTTAGCACATGGAAATTAACAAAAAACAAAAAAACAAAAAACAAAAAATAGAAGAAAAAAAGAAATGAGAATCCTATTAATTTTTATAGAAATTAAAATCTGCTCCAACCCAATTAAATACTGACACACTAAGCAAAATACTTTCTTTTAATTTTTTTTTAATGCTTATTTATTTTTTAGAGAGAGAGAGAGTATCAGAGCATAAGCCAGGGAGGGAGACACAGAATCCAAAGCAGGCTCCAGGCTTGAAGCTCTCAGCACAGAGCCCAACGTGAGGACCAAACTCATGAACTGTGAGATCATGACCTAGGCCAAAGTCAGAGTCATAACCAACTGAGCCATCCAGGCGCCCTCTCCGCTAAGTGAATTCTTAAAGCACTCCAGTACCCCAAACTTTCTCCAACAGTAATGCATCTGTGTGAACATGGTCAACCCAAGGAAAGACATAATCTCTAATATATACCTTACCCATAGCACTCAAGTGTAATAGAAAGAAAGGATCCCTCAGCAGTCTAAGCTAGGTGTGTCATGTTGTCTAGTTAAGGAACAAGAGTCTGTGATATACTTGTCCAGCACATTTTGAAATTTAATACAGGGGCACCTGGGTGGCTGAGCGGGTTAGGCATCCAACTTCAGCTCAGGTCATAATCTCACAGTCTGTGAGTTCAAGCCCTGTGTTGTGGTCTGTGCTGACAGCTCAGAGCCTGGAGCCTGCTTCGGATTCTATGTTTCCAGCTCTTTCTAACCCTCCCCTGCTCACATTCTGTCTCTATCTCAAAAAATAAATAAACATTAAAAAATAAGAAATTTACTATAAATCAGCAATTGATAGGTATTTCTTACGTTCTCCTTTCTAAATAAATATTGTATTTTTTTTTCTGGTCCCTTCCACAGTTATATCTAAGTATATTAGTGGCAGGTGAATTGTCTTCTATCTTATAACTAGATATCATAAGGAAGTGTATTCTGTCTATATGGAAGGAACTAAAATCATTGTAATTTTATCTTGGTGCAGTAACTTGATACAGCATTGTGTAGGTTATGAATATGTTCTTCTAATGGGAAGAAGAGATTATAGAAATATTGACTATCCAAAGAGAGGCTGGCAGATTATCGATAGCTGCCAAAGTAATAGCCATCACCTTGTTGCTTTAATGTCAGAATGCATGGGGGAATGGTTACAGGCAAGCTTAAAACAACATCCAATATTTAACTCTCTCCTTTCTGGTTAGATTGCAGCCATTTGATGAGTAACAATCATAAAATATATCATTCTCTTTTTTGCTATCTTTCTGCAAGAAATATGGCTTGACAGAACTCCAGCAGTTATTTTTGCAACAGTGAATAAAAGGCCATGAAAATCTCCAAGATGTTACACTTGACTTTTTTGAGACTCTGAGCCAATACCAGAAAACAGTCTCTGCAGTCTTCCTGTTAAATAAGAAAATACAGTTAAATCACTGTGGTCAGTCTACATTACATGCAGCAAAATGTAAATCCTAATTGAAATATGTCCTTGCTGCTGTGCTTGAGCAACCGAGTCCTGAGCTTCTCAGTCTTTCAGTATGAAAGCATATACCTCTGCTCTTCTGAAGAAGAGGAGGGAGGAGACTCTATTCTTTGTGTAAGTTAAGGAAGAGAAATTTGTGCATTTAACCACGCCATATAAAATTTATCAAGCAATCATCTTCTGACCCCTTCCACTCCAAATTACCTGATATATTATCCCTGTTCTCCTATTCCAAATTACTGCCTTTTACAGGATTCTGTATCACACCATGGTTTGTCTTATGTTTATTTCCTTCTTGCAGTTCAAGTTCGGTTTTTTCTTGATCTAAAAAGTCAACAGCCATCAATCATATTTCGATTCCCATTTTCCTCAAATGCATTGATTCCTCTTACCTATTCTTTTCTCTCATACTATTTGTCTTTGTCGATTTGTACTTTGAATTTTTCCCACCTTTTACTGCTATTATATAATCAGACCTAACAGCTTCTCAGAGAAAGTTTAAAATTCTTACCTAATCATAAGTGAACAAAAAGTCACTGATTCTTTAGCAAATATATTAGATATTCTGGTATACATTCAATTTCTTAACTGAGTCTCTCTCAAATGCATCTTGAGTTCTACTCTGGTTCCTACCTAAACCTAATTTCTACTTCTTACACTTGGTTAAATGACCAAATTATTTTAGTTCAACATTTTTCTAACATTTAAATATTAAATCAATTGATGCTTTGTGCATTTTCTTTCTTTCTTTTTTTTTAAATGTTTATTTATTTATTGAGAAAGAGAAAGAGATAGAAAGAGAGACAGCACAGGAAGCAGCAGAGAGAGGAGACAGAGAACACCAAGAAGGCTCTATGCTGTCTGCACAGAGTCCAACATGGGGCTCAACCTATGCACTGTGACATCATGACCTGAGCTGAAATCAAGAGTGGGGCACTTAACCAATTGAACCTCTAAGGTGCCCCTGTTTGCATTTTCTATAAAATATTTGAATAAAATTGATTACTGTTATACATTTATAATCAAAATTTCATCTCTTCAAGTTTTTGGAAATTTCAGATACAGTGATTAACTTAAAATGGCACTGCCTCAAAAACACATCTGCTGCCAAGTCCTAACCCCTGACTCAGGCCACACCTGTGGTGAACAGTTCCATGGGAAATTATACTTACTTAACACTGAGAGCATCTTATGTTCTGTCTCTCATCTTAGAATTTCTCCAACACAACCTAAGTGAGTTTGTTCAAGCTGAACCTAAGGAATGCCCAGAAGGATAGCAAAGTTAATATCCTCCGAGGACAGCTCTCAGTGAAGGGGAAATAGGAACCATTGATTAAATTGTCAGCTCTCAGGTCTACATGAGGACAACTTTGGGAATTTTCTCAGGAGCTTCCAATAAAAGCAAGCCTTCATCATCCTTCTGTAGCAATTACATCAACAGTGCACCTTTATGACAAATTTGCTTCTTCTCTGTCTCACTCTCCCATTCTCTCACTTTTTCTATATTGGATGATCTCCCAAATAAACTAAATCTACTCAAATCCTTGACCAACTCTTTGCTCTCAGGAGAAATGGAGCCAAAAGACTTATATTAATGACGTTATATCAAGCTCTGAAGGACTCTTAGGTTCATTTTGGTCCATAGTCTCACAAACAAAGGGAATCTTTAATTATCAGAAGGCTATGAGTAAGCTCCAAATGGAGGAGGCAAAAGCAAAACGTAGAAATTTTTGTATTTTGATTTTTAATCATGGTTAACTTATTATTTTTTAAAACGTTCAGATCATAAAAGCATGGTTCTGTGTAAGGCAATGTTACAGTGTAAGAAATGAGTTGTAAAGCTCTTTTGGGAATAGTAAACCAAGTGTTCAAGTGCCATCTAGTTTATTGTTTAACCCAAAACTATAATGTATATTAGCTTAAAGAATTGGATTTTGGAGTTTGGACAGACTACCATAAACATGATCCATCCAAATTTGTGTGTGTTTATATTTCAGTTTTTGTTGTGAAAATCAAAGTGTGATTGCTGATTTAATATGGTAAAACTAATAATACTCATGGAATCTATAATACATGTTCAAATTGTATGGAGAGAATCCAGGAAACATATAATTAATTGATTTGCAAATCCTCAAAGAGCTAAAGGATCAGGTAGTGGCTTGTACTGAATCAAAGCACCATAATACAGCATTTTATATGTGTGGCTAATGGATATTTTCATGAATGTTTGCTAGCTAGTCAGCCAGTACAGAGATATTAGGTAGGGTAATTACTCACAGTTGTGTTTAATAAAATGAGAGAAAATTATCAAATGACACTAATAATAATAATCTTATAGCAGGCTAAATAATTCAATGATAATTACAAGTATTAATCTAGCTTTCTTCCCTGATTATGAATCTTGTCTCCTTTATCATAATGGGAGTAGCAGATTGTCTGCAATGAATTGTGAATACCCAGCAGTGACTTTGGCAGTGAAGGCCTCCCATCAATTTTGATAGGTTAAAATGATTCTGGTTGGTCTTGAGTAAATGTGTCAATTTTTTTTTCCTGTGGTTGTCATAAAAGAACGAAGCAATAGTAAATTATTGCTGTTATTCCAGAGCCAATAAAATCATACTGCCGACAAGAGGCAGTTGACACTGTAAGTGTAGCTAACGGTCTTCAAATACTAGACCTGGAAATAAAATTCCAATATTTCACATAACCTTGCTTTTTGATAGAAAAGAAACAATTATATTGGTTACATTTAGTGTCCTGCTATTGTGTGGCTGTTCTGAACATGTCTATTGCAAAAATATTATCTATATATTCTCTGTGCAACAGATTCCCTCAAGGGTAAATTTGGTTTGCAAACCACTTTCTTTTTTTTTGCGGGGCCAGTGGCGGTGGCTAGTGGCTCGGTTTATAATTTAAAATGACTGAAAGAAAGAAGAAAAATATTTTGTATTACAGCGTATTTACCTCTGAGCCAAACATTTACTTACTATAATATTGACTACTGTATAATACTATACACAAAGAACTGTACAGAAAGAAATTTAGAAATGCAGTCATACTTCAGTATAAGTGTAGTTGGCCATTTTAAAAGTTACCACTGAATCTCTCTGGTGTGAAATGTGAGTTTGACAATATGGTTCAGTTAATTATATCAGGTCATCTGAATATTTATATCACCATTTTGATAGCATAGCACATCTTACAATCCAGACATTTCACAAGGAAACTATGATGCACATATTTCAAAAGCATAGGCATGCATGAAGCTATGACATCAAAAAAAGGTAAAGAATGTCTGTAGTGCCATAATAGACTCAACAACAAAAAATATCTAGAGCTTTGAGTGAGACTTATGGATATTATATAAGATTAGGTCGACATGTGGTTTTGATATAAATAATCTATTCTTAAATTAGTATTATAATTGACGAATACAGTGTCCAAAATGGCAGATGGATTGTAGCTGCCTTTGTTCAGTAAGGAAAATGGGGAAAATGTTTACTTTGGTCAGATTTTGATCTAATTTCTGAAATTTTTACATTTGAGGGAAGCCTCCTGAAATAAGGATTCTTAACATTATGACCTCTTTGGCACAAGTTTTCGAGACACTCTTGTTTGATGTTACAGACTATTATATGGTACATGTACTGTTCTAAATGTTTCATGCCAATAACATGTAAGCCATATCAAAGCTACACATACATGTGCATATGTTTCTCAACTTACTATCACGAATTATGTATGGTTATGTATGGATAAACACATCAAAAGTTGAAAATATCTTAACTTGAAAAAGCACTTAATAACACCTCACCTATCAAACATCAGAGCTTAACCTAGCCTACTTTAAACATACACAGAACACTTATATTAGCCTGCATTTGAGCAATCTCACCTAACACAAAGCCAATTTTACAACAAAGTGTTAAATACCTCGTGTAATTTAATGAATATGCTAATGAAAAAAATAAAAAGAATATATACAGAATGGTTTTAAGTGGCTCACTGCCACCGCTCAGCATCACAAGACAGTATCATACTAGCTAGTTAGCACTAGCCAAGAAAAAAGATCCAAATTCAAAATTCAAGGTACAGTTTCCCGCTGACTGCATCACTTTCACACCGTTGTCAAATAAATCATAGATTGAACCATTGTAAATCAAGAATCATCTGTATTTGAAAGTTAAAACACAAATATGCACACACCCAGTCACCCATACACACACAAAACACGGGGATTTATATAGGATAACCTATGAATATCTAATCAACATAGGAAAACATGTCAACAGTACAGGTGGATACCAATGGGACAATCGCTTTGCATCGATACTGTGAACAGTAACATACGTGGCTTTAGTTCTCTGGAAGAATTCCAGAACTAGCTTATGGCAAGAAATTTAATGTTTGTTGGATAGATTACATGCTATTATTTTTAAATTAGTATTCAAGTCTGTTTCCTAAAGATATGTTAATTTATTTTATTGACTTATTCCCAAACCAAATAATTTCCTCTGATTTAAGTGGCAGGTGAATAGAGTTCTTTTTAATTTAAATCAAATAGCTTTCTAGGGAAAATATACCGAGAATGTTGAAAACTATACTGGTTACGAATCTTTTATTAAAATCACTATCATTCTCTTTTTCATAGTTTTTCCTAGACTCTTCACAACTGGAAATAGTTTGTGCCCTTTATTCAAGACTCCTTTTTAAAAAAATTTTTATTTACTTATGTTTTGGGAGACAGAGAGAGAGAGGGTGGAGGAGGGACAGAGAGAGAGGGAGACAGAGAATCCCAAGCAGGATTCGTGCTATCAGCACAGAGCCAAGGCAAGGATCCAAGTCACAAGTTGTGAGATGGTGACCTCAGCTGAAACCAAGAGTCTGACGTTTAACCAACTTAGCTACCCAGGTGCCCCTATCCAAGACTATTAACGCACAAATACACTTTGTCTTAAATACCATTCTAAAGTTCCAACCAATTTTTTTTTTCCACCACCACACTCTCCACTTGTTGAGTGGATTCTCTCCCCTGCTATCATGTATACACCACTGTCTTTTGGAAAAGTAACGGCCATCTTTTTTCCTTTACACTATGCCTCCTAGGCTTCTGGACTTGTTGGTTTTTAATATAGTCACAACATAAGTGTTACATACTTGATTCCCCTTCAAATAATAAACAGTAAATAACCAGAGCACATATTCTAAGCTACTGATACACTTATCCCTATATATTATTCTTGTATTTTTATAAATTAATATGACTTAATTGCAGAACAAGAGGTTGAGGTGGTAGCTATTGTAAATTTTACCAAAACTGATCTTTGTCAGACTTGTTTTTGCCATCATATACATCAAGTATTTTTCTCAGGTTTATTTCTAGAATATGCTTGTATAATGAATATTTGAACTAATGTCTATTATAAAGCTGTTGCAACTCTTTTTAGAAACATTGAGTATATTGGATCAGTCTCTATTTTTATAAATTCATTAAAGATATTTTTGACTTGTTTGTTTCCAGTACTTTCTCATAATCAATGACTACAAAGTAGTCTGAATTAAAATATTACTGGCACTTTCCCTTAACTGATGAACATAATGAAGGAATTCTCTCTCTTTTTTAATGTTTATTTATTTTTGAGAGAACACGAGTGGGGGAGGGGCAGGGAGAGAGAGGATCAGAGGATCCAAAGCAGGCTCAGCAGCGAGCCCGATGTGGGGCTCCAACTCCTGAACCATGTGATTATGACTTCAGCCGAAGTCAGACAATCAACTGAGGTACCCAGTGCCCCCATAATGAAGCTACTCTATAGTTAGCTACCTGAAAAGCGTTCCATATTTTATTCCTATTAATATACAGTTTGAGGTCTAGGCAATTAACTTAATATTTTAGTGGTTGCTAAGTGGATAGCTCTATGTGCCAGGCAGAGAGTAAGATAGATATATTAAATCAACCGTATTCCATTCTAATGTTTATTTATTTTTGAGACAGACAGAGACAGAATGCGAGTGGGATAGGGGCAGAGAGAGAAGGAGACACAGAATCCGAAGCAGGCTCCAGGCTCTGAGCTGTCAGCACAGAGCCCCATGCAGGGCTCGAACTCACGAGCTGTGAGATCATGACCTGAGCCGAAGTTGGACACTCAACCTACTGAGCCACCCAGATGCCCCAACCATATTCTATTCCAAACAAAAATAATTGAGCAATAGTAATAAGTTCTTCTATTTATGGAATGTCAACTTATAAACTTTCCTACATTGAACAATGCCAAACACTAGAATAAGGGGTCATCTAATACAAATACGGGATAGCATTAAAGAATTCTGTGAGCCATTTTATCTCTATGAGTGGTGCTGTATTTTTGCTGAGTTGTGCTTTTCAATTACATGATATCTGATAAGTGCAGAAGTAATAACAATGTTAAATGAGATAAATGGTATATAATAGGGTGCTTTTTAAAAGTACAGAAAAAAAGCACATATACCTACAGATTTATCAGCACTACAACGTGCATAACTCTTGGAAACTTAATACTGAGGAATGTAAAACAAGGAAAGTGCAAAAACCATATTGCATTGTTATAAAGTTCAAACAAATTCTGTTCAACCATAGATGATTAAAGATACCAATTATGTACCAACTATTAAAAAACCAAGCAATGAAATGGCAAACACAAGATGACTAAGACATACAAACCTGGGTAGGAACAACAAGTGCGATCATGTTCTACTTCATCAGGAGATGAATTAATAGATAAATAAAAGTAATTTGACTTTTTAAATGTTAGTAAAACTTCAGCCTGTTATTTCTTAGTAATAGGAAATATACAATTTTCTAACAAAAATATTTGTCTAGAAAACAATTTAAAAATTAACTTTTGGTTAATCATAAAATTTATATTTACTTTTCCATCGAAGAAAAAACCTATTTTTTGGTTTTATTTCCTTTCTAGTTCCTAATTTTATAATTTGGATAAGGAATGTTAGATTAAAAAGTGAATTGCTTTCCAGACAAAAGTCATTACCTAATTCACCCTTCAGATACAACAGATGGAACCCCTGAAGACATGTTGCATTGCCTTAAGGAAGAGTAGGAGTCATGCTTATTTCTGGAACATAATTGTTGACTTCCCTAAATACTACAACACCATGGTCAACACTTTGAATATTTGCAATTACATTTTCACAGTCATGGAACTGGCTCCAAAAGGCAATGCTGGTGTCTTAGAAGGTATTTTTAATAAAGCATAAAGTTGCCTGATGGTTTAAAAATATTAACAAGGCACAAAGCATGACTGAAGCATTACCCTTAGACATAATTATTGTCTCTATGTTCCCGGAATTCCAGACATGTCAAGTTATCTTTTGGTTTACATATATTATATAAGTATATATAATATATATCAATATTTATATATATTACATATGTGTATATATATTATATATACATTATATTATATATACATTATATAATTATGTATACATTATATATTATATATATTATATTATATATATATACACACATATATATGGTATATTTTCTGATTATAAGAAAAATTGTTCTGCTATTTTATTTTTTAAATGTTTATTGTTTATTTGGAGAGAAAGAGTGAGTGAGTGGGGGAGAGACAGAGAGAAGGAGAGAAAGAATCCCAAGCAGGCTCTGCGGTCAGCACAGAGCGCAACATGAATCAAGAGTCGAACGCTTAACCAACTGAGCCACCCAGATGCCCCTAGTTCTGTTATTTTTAAATTTTATTTTTTGCAATTATCTTTTTTACTTGATTTCAATTTACATTTTTTTTTAATATTTTGCTTTTCAGTATACTTCTTGGAATATAAAACCTATGCCATTTTTTAAGAAGTTTAGCACTCAAAAAATTGTCATTTTTCAGGGAGCCTGGGTGGCCGGTCAGTCAGTTGAGCATCTGACTTTTGATTTTGGCTCAGGTCATGATCCCAGGTGGGTGGGACTGACCCCTGTATCCAGCTCCATGTTGAGCATGAACCCTGCTTAAGATTCTCTCCCTCTCTCTCTTTCTGGCTCCTTCCCTTGCCCATGCTCACTCTCTCTCTGTCTCTAAAAAATAAATAAAGAAATAAAGAAATACAGAAATAATAAATTAATAACTAACTAACTAAATAAATAAAATGGTTATTTTCTCATTGTATTATCCTATCACACTGCTTTATTATTTTTTTAACATCTATTTATTTGGAAGAATGAGAGACAGAAAGAGAGGTGGGAGGGGCATAGGGAGAGAGAGAGAGAGAGAGGAGAGAAAATCTTAACCTGTCTCTATACCCCAGACAAAACCAACATAAGGATGGATGCAGGGCTGGATCTCAGACTGTGAGATCAAGACCTGAGCCAAAAGAACCACTGAGGTGCCCCCATGCTGCTTTATTTGAACAACAACAACAACAACAACAACAAAATGCAATAAGCATGATAACTGATGCTTTCCTTGGGGTGGTCCCTCTGATGGCTATATTATATACAAGCCATGGCAATAGCTTTGCAAGATTATTGATGTTAGCTGGTAAGTTTTCTCATAACCAATTTTCCCTCCCTTATCCAGATTCCCAAACATGCAGACAGCTAGACATTTCAATAAGCCCTTCCCAGGGGATTTATCTTGAACCTCTTAGGCACCCGCTCAGATCTTCAAGGTTTTACTTTTCTTAGGCTGTTGCAATTGTTCTGCCACAGGCACCACTGTGACAACTGACACTCTATCGTCTTTCCCCTATTAAGTTCAAGATGTCACTTGTTTCCATGTAGAACTATAGATTTAATGCAATCCAGCAAGTTTTTTTGAATATTAACAAACTTACCTTAAAGTCTACATAGAGGAGAAGCAAACAAGACTCACAATATCCAGCACAATGTTGAAGGAGAAGAAGCAGTTTGAAGGAATGACTTCAAGACTTACTATAAAGATACAGTAATTAAGATCTTATAATACTGCAGAAAGAATAAATAGATTAAAAGAACAGAATAGAACTTCCATATGTGTGTGTGTGTGTTCAACTGATTTTTTTTACTTATTTATTTTTTAATAGTTATTTATTTTTGAGAGAGAGAGTCAGAGAGATGGCAAGAGAGAGATACAGAGCACAAGTGAGGGAGGGGCAGAGACAAAGGGAGACACAGAATCCAAAGCGAGCTCGAGGCTCTGAGCTGTCTGCACAAGAGCCCGATGCGGGGCTCAAACCCATGAACCATGAGATTATGACCTGAGCTGAAGTCAGTCACTTAACCGACTAAGCCACCCAGGCACCCCAATAATCAACAGATCTTTGACAAAAAGGCAAAGCAGTACAAGGGAGCAATCAGTCTTTTAAACAAATGGTTCTGGAGTAACTGAGAAGCTGCTGTATAAAAAATAATAAAATAAACAAAGTAAATACTAAAAATAAAATAATGAAATAAAATAAAACAAAACAAAATAAAACAAAACAAAACAAAACAAAATAAAATAAAATAAATCCAGGCAGATATCTTAGGACCTTCACAAAATTTAACTTAAATGGTATTATGAACCTAAGCATAAAATATGTAGAAGACAATCTAGGAGAAAACTTACATAACCTTGGTTTGGCAATAACTTTTTAGACACAACACCACAGGCACTATCCATGAAGGAAAGAACTGATAAGCTAAATTTCATTGAAATTAAAAATGTCTGCTAAGAGAATGAAAAGACAAACCTCACACTATGAGAAAACATTTGTAGCAGACATATCTGACAAAGGACTGTTATCTAAAATAACAAAGACCCTTAATACTCAACAATAAGAAAACAACCTGATTAAAAGCGGCCCACAGACTTCAGCAGACACCTCACTAGAGAAAATATACAAACGGAAAATAAGCATATGAAAAGAGGCTTCACATCATTTGTCGTCAGGAAAATGCAAACTAAAACAAAAAGGAGACATCACTATATACCCAAAATCCAGAACACTGACAACAGGACATTAAGTGCTGGTGAGGATGTGGTGCAACAGGAATGTTCTTCCATTTTTGTTGCGAATGCAAAATGGAAAACAATTTGACAGTTTCTTACAAAACTAAACAAATTCTTACCAGATGATCCAGCAATTGCACTCCTTGGCATTCATCCAAAGGTGAAAACTTATGTCCACACAGATGTCTATAGTAGTTTTATTCATAATTGATAAAAACTTGGAAGCAACCAACATGTCCTTCAGTAGGTGAAAGGTCAAATAAACTGTAATACATCCGAACAATGGAATATTACTTAGTGCTAAAGGAAATGAATTACCAAGCCATGGACAGTATGGAGGAGTCTAAAGTACATATTACTAAATGAAAGAAACCAATCTGTAAAATCTATATATGGTATGATTCCATCCATATGATATTCTGGAAAAGGAAACAAAAATTATGAAAACAGCAAAAAAGATCTCCCCCCACACACAACTGGATGAGGGTGAGAAGGAAGGGATAGATAGGCAGAGCATGGATTTTTAATGCAGTGAAACCACTTTGTGTGATACTCTAATGGTAGATACATCTCATAATATGTTTGTTCAAACCCATAGAATATACAAAAACCTAGAGTGAAACATAATGCAAACTATAGTCTTTTAGTGATTATGATGTGCCAGTGTAGGTTCATCAATTGTAATAAATGTTCATTGTACTTGGGGGATGTTGATGTTTAGGGAGATAATGCATGTGTGAAGGTAGAGAGTATATGGGAAATCTTTCTCCTGATTTTGCTATTAGCTTAAAACTGCTCTAAAAAAATAAAGTTCATTAAAACAAAGAAAGACGTGATTTCCTCATATGTTAATTCCCCTCTTTCCCTGACTCAAACCTCAGTTT
Source organism: Panthera uncia (assembly GCF_023721935.1). Classification (NCBI taxonomy): domain Eukaryota; kingdom Metazoa; phylum Chordata; class Mammalia; order Carnivora; family Felidae; genus Panthera; species Panthera uncia. The sequence continues at coordinate 26,045,603 of NC_064811.1, read as the reverse complement.
GCTCACATTTTGCTTTCCTAGGATTATGCATCCCAATAAAATATTAGTACACTTGCTTTAGCCTCAGGCTTTGCTGCCTAAGAAGCCTGGGTTAAGACAAGAACAATGTTTAAGCAGAAAAATAAATGGAGAAACTCTTTATGTCCTTGGTTCAAGATCTAAAATCTCTGGAGGAATGGGGAGAAGTTCTAGTACAGGTATTTGAGGACAGAATGTATAGAAAGAAAACAGAAAAGAAAAATGATAGGAAAAGGCAAGGAGTCTATGGGACATTGCAGGCTCCAAAATAAAGTCTACAACAGCCAATCACGAGATTCATAGGTAAATAGAAAATTTTTAAATAGTATTTTAGAAATTGAGAGTAATTAATGTTATGTCCTTATCCCCAGGCAGAATCTCCAGGGAAGCTCTAACATATGAAAGAAAAGATTTTTACTCAAAAATTTTGAGCATAAAGTTGTGTAAAAATCAAATATGGCTAGATGACCCTCGTCATTCAGAATCTTGGTATATGTAATCTATCAGGCAGATATTTGCTCTGAAAAAATTCATATAAATATTTAATTTTAGGCTTGTACAATCTATCAATATTATTAGTATTATTTCAACAGTGAATGTTCAGCAGAAGACCTAATAAAATATTTTGGGTTCAATATTCTAAAAATTTCAACCACTATGATTATCTTACTAACCTGTGATAATTTTGATCTGATGGAAAATAAATCTTAATTTTTTGTAACTTGTTTTTCTTAAAGGCATATTTTTGTTATTGTATTATTATTATTACTTATTATTAGAGATAATTATTTATATAATTATAATAATTTATATTAGATTTTTATCTAATAAAATTATAATTATAATTATTTATATTAGAGATAGAACGAGAGCATGAACAGGAAGGGAGGGAGAGGGAGAGAGAAAGAAACTTAAACAGGCTTCATGCTCAGCGTGGAGCCCGATGGGGGGCTCGATTCCACGACTCGGGGATCATGACCTGAGCTGAAATCAAGAGTCAGATGCTTACCTGACTAAGCCACCCAGGTGCCCTGATAACTTGTTTCTTATTGCAAAAAGGTTCAGTAACATTTTAGAAAATATAAATTTACCAAAAAAAAAAAACCCATATAGTTTACAATTGCCAAATAACTTAAAATATTATCTTGCATTCAAAATTGATTTATTTTTTTTTCTAAATTGATTTATACACCAGTAAAACCAAAAACTCTTACCTTTGCTAGATTTTGTATCACATAATCAGTGCTAGGAAGTCATCTGGCAGTGGTTTGTCTTAAATAGAGTTAAGATGGTTGCTATCACTATGCAAGACAGAAATATAGATAGTATAACAATTGAGTGTTACATAACTTTGTGCTTTATATAAAATTATTACTCCATAAAAAGGCTTTTATCAGTGACAGACTTGGAACTTTAACAAAACTTTGAAACTAACATAATCTAACTTATTCCTAGAAAACAACAACACTCTACATGAAATCACAAGACTATTTCTCCATTTGAATAAGAAAGGTAGCAACCCCAATAGATTTATTGAACACAAAAAGTTGAAATGTTATAATGATCCTAAGGATCCAATCATGACTCACAAAAAAAGATATAAATTACTAAAATGTTTGTATAAATGTAACATACAAGTGCCCATTATAGTGAATTAGTGTAGGTTTCTAAAAGAACTCTTTAAGAGAACTCCACTCCTAAACTGTAGAAAATATGCTCCTTTTCCTCCCATATGCAAGTATTGGCCATTCATTTAGTTTTTAAAATATCCATTTAATACAAGCCTTTTACTTATTTGAAGAAGCAGCAGGGCTCTATTTCTATTGTTTATATCTGAAGGGTAGACTTCTAGGGTAAGAGGTAGAACCTGTAAAGGAACCCAATAATAACAACAAAATACAATTAACAAAATATTTACTGAGCCTTTACAGTCTGCCAGTTACCTCTCAGAGAATACTCAAATTAATGAAACATAATTTGTTATGTTCATAATGAAACCTGACCACAAAGAGCTCATATTCTTTTGAAATGTAATAGCAAAATTAACAGATAATAAAATAATGAATGTATGGTTGATGGTGATAGGTGTCACAAAGAAACGTAAAAGAGGCAACAGTCAATGGGGAATGTCAGGATGGAGGTTAATTTTATTTTATATTGGGTGTTTGTGTTTCATTTATGAGATGTTATTTGTGTAAAAAACCACAGGAATTGAAGGAGGATTTCATGCAAATGCAAAGAAAAAGGATGCTTCATGCAGAAGAAATAAGTACATGGACCTTGTGTGAGAAGCTTATCTGTTACATTTGAGGAAAAGCTAGGGGCCAGTGAGGAGTTCATAGTGGTCGAGAGGGGAAGAGGGTATTGATGTATGGAACTTCTACATAGAAATGCTTTCAATTTTTATTTAGTATGAAAGGGAAAGGTTCCAAAAGATTTTGCACAGTAGAATAAAACCGTCTGACTTGATTTTTAAGGTAAGTTGCTGTACCAAAACAGATTTGGGGGGAGAGAGCAGTGGAGCAAGTCTGGAAGGGGGTTAACCAATCAGGTCAATAATCCAGAACATAAGATGGTGTTTTTACCAAGCGGGGTGGTAATGAAAGTGGGGAGATACGGTTTTCGCTTTGTATACATGTTGATGGTTGGTGAATATAATTTTCTGATGAATGGGATTGGGTATGTGCAAGACAGACTGGATCAACATTTATTTTATCTGCAAATAGAGAAGGATGGAGTCTTCATCTTCTTCTAGGAGAGAATTTGGGGTTGAGATGGTCGTTGTGATAAATAGGGTAGTGATTATTAGGCTTTAGGCAGACAGGCAAAGGGAACATTAAGAGCAGTGCTTAAGAGGTAAGAGATTGTAATACATTTGAAATTGATTTCATCGGAGAACATTGTGTTGGATCTTCTGTTTATTTGAGCAAATAAATGAATGAAACCTTCTGGCGGTCTGATAGGGGTAAAGAGGATGACTGTAAACCAGTGCGACAGCTTCCAGCAAAGAATGTGGCATCAGACATGTTTTATTGAAGCAACCAACTATAATGACGGTAGAACGTTGGGCTAACAGAGAACGTAAAAAAGAAAAGATTTTAAAAAGAGATGCACGACAACATAGAAAAGGTGGTCAATGGTATCGTAACAGTGTTGTATGGTGACAGATGGTGACTACACTTGTGGTGAGCATAGCATAATGTATGGAGACGTTAAAAACTTGAAACTCATGTAACATTGAGTGTCAACTATACTCAAAAAATTTAAACATTTTAAATTAATAAAATAAAAAGAGGATCAATAATTTGAAAAGTGAATATCTGAAAGAGTGAAGATGAGGCTGAGACATACTCCTGAGCCTGAGGATGTCAGCATTTGGAAGATTCTTTCCCACTTTGGGAAAACTCAGGTGAATCAACATCATCTGACAAGAACCAGTTTTAACTAGTGCAGAGATGTAATGATTTCTTTTTAAGTTTATTTATTTATTTTGAGACAAAGAGAGAGAGAGAGGGAGGGAGAGAGAGAACAAGCATGGATAAAGCAGAGGGAAAGGAAGAGAGAGAATCCCAAGCAGAATTTGATAAGGGGTAACTGAAAAACTGAGATCATTATGTGAGCTGAAATCAAGAGTTGGAAGCTTAACCAACTGAGACTCCCAAGTACCCCAAGATGCAATGAATTTTTAATGAATAATTTTCTGACAGAATACAGAATAATTGTTTTCTATGAAGCAGAGCACATAGAAAACAGAGGAAATACTTGCAAGTAAATAGATTATACTGAAAATAAGAATTAGGAAAATGATAAAAGATAAAGTGAAGAAAATTACACCTGTGACAGAGATTTACTGAAGCAAAGTTTTAGCTTGTCGTTTAATGTTTTTAAGGACAATCTAGAAAGATAATTCTAGAGTCAAAACACTTCTTCCTTTATTTATCAGGATTAATATGGTAGAGTCTCAAAAAGTAAAAGAAAATATATATTAACATTCATCACACTAAAGCTTTGGTCATTATATCAAGATAATGAAAAGTGGGTTTTAGAGCAAAATTCATTATCAGACATAAAGAAGATCAATTTAAAATTATAAAGGAGTAAAAGGGCAACACAACAGGAAAATATAATAATTATTAACTTTTATACACCTAATAACAGATTTGAGATACATGGAATAAAAAACATATACCTTAGAAGGAAATAGAAAAAAAAAAACAATTATGTTAGAAAATGTTAACATTTTTATTTTAATATTATATTATATAGAACAAATGGTCAGCAAATTAGTAAGGTATAGAAGACCTAAACAAAATTATCAGCTAACCATAAAATGATTGATATTATAGAACACTCCCAACAATAGCACACTACATACATATTAATCTATGACTTTCTTTGAGAAGGTCAAAAGTCATAATGTTTTAGTCATACCTACCAGTATCAGTAATGGGAGGAGTAGCATATTTCTTAAAAGACATAGCTCTTGAAGCTCAGAGAAAAAGCCATAAAATTGGAGAAGGGACTTGCAAATCATATATCTGATTATTGATGTCTACTGAGGTTATTAAAAAAATGAATACTTTTAAAAACCTTACTAATAACAAAACAAAATACCCAACTTTATATGCGAGGAAAATAATCGAAGAGACATGTTACCAAAGGCACATGGAGGGCTTACAAGCACATGAAAAATTGCTCAACATTTAGACATTAAAGAAATACAAATTAAAATCATAACAAGATATGCTTACATCTATATTAGAATAGCTAAAATTATAAAGATTGATTATACCTAGTCTGAGCATGTTTGCGAAGCAACGGGAAATCTAAACCATCGATGGTATGATGCAGTCATTTTGGAAAATAGTTTAAATTTTTTTAAAATGTAAAACATGTTCCAGTTATATGCCATTTTACTCCCAGGCATTTACTGACGACAAACAAACCCTATGTTCATACAAGAACTTGTACATGAATTTCACAGCAGCTTTATTTCTAAGAATTGTAAGCAATGCAAATGCCCATCAACAGAACAATGACAAATTATGATATATCCATACGAGGGAGTACTACTCAGCATAAAAACTGATATTTAAAATTTGAAGATTCTCAAACAAATTATGCAGAAAAAAAGAAACCAGGCACTAAAGAGTATATACCCTGTGATCCCATTACTATAAAATACAAACTATTGTGTACTCACGGTAAGTCACTACATGTGTTCATCTGATTTTGGTGCCTTCTTCTGTGCTCCCATAACTTCCTACATGTGGATCTCATGGCATTTGTTACACCATATGGAAACACGATCTCTTTTGCTCATTCTATCTTACTAGAATAAGTATCCTTGAAGTTATGGACATTTGAACTCTCGGTTATTAGTAGAAATTCTATCACACAGGAAGTTTTCAGACATAAAAGCCAGAGTTTTACAATGACTTCTAAGCTTTTACATGATCTAGCCACTTATTTAACCTCTGCGACCTATTTCCCTGCTACTCTTCACCCACTCACAGTGGCCTCTCTGCTATTCCTCAGATATGCCAGGCATGATCCAACCTTACAGTCTTGAAAACAGCCAATCCCTTTGTCTGGAGGGACCTTATTGCTGATAGTTCTTGGCAAACCCTCACCTTTTCATACCTTTGCTCAATTGTGACCTTCATTGTACCTACCCTGATCTTCCTATTTAAAATTTTAACTCCCCATCCCTGCCTAGAAATGTTGATTTTTCTCACCCTGCTCTAATTTGCTTCTTCTTCATTGTGCTCATTATTTTTGACTGTACTATGCAGTTTTTTTTTTTAAATTAAGATTTGCAGCTTTTGTCTCCCTTATTTTTTTTTTTTTAATTTTTTTTTTCAACGTTTTTCATTTATTTTGGGGACAGAGAGAGACAGAGCATGAACGGGGGAGGGGCAGAGAGAGAGGGAGACACAGAATCGGAAACAGGCTCCAGGCTCCGAGCCATCAGCCCAGAGCCTGACGCGGGGCTCGAACTCACGGACCCGAGATCGTGACCTGGCTGAAGTCGGATGCTTAACCGACTGCGCCACCCAGGCGCCCCTTGTCTCCCTTATTAAAATAAAAGTTCTACAAAGCCAAAATTTTCATTCACCAGTGTCCGTCGAAAGTAATATCTACCACACAGTAGTTTCAATAGACATTTGGTAAATTTCTGAATAAATTTATGTTGAGATGAGCACCTGGGTGGCTCAGTCAGTTGAGCGTCGGACTTCGGCTCAGGTGAGGATCTCGCAGTTTGTGAGTTCGAGCCTTGCGTTGGGCTCTGTGCTGACAGCTCAGAGCCTGGAATCTGTTTCAGATTCTGTGTCTCCCTCTCTCTTCCCCTTCCCCGCTCTTGCACTGTCTCTCTCTGTCTCTCAGAAATGAATAAACGTTAAAAAAAATTATGTTGAGAGAATGATTAATTTCATAAATCATTTTGACAAAATTTTCCTCCAAAAATAAATTATATAATAAATTATATAACAAATAATAATAGATCATAATAAAAATATAATAAATTATATAATAAATAAATTATACCTTAAATTTACTTTCAAAGTATTTTGTGGCATTTAATGGACAATATATATGAGCCTTAAAGAAACAATCATATAAGCAACCAATTTAAACCTACTTAAAAACTGCATAATACCACACTTCTAGATCTTCTCTGAAGACTCTAAAATAACCCCTCAAAGAAATAAAAAAAAAAACATTTTTTGGTAAATAATTTAATAAAACACAAGTTTCATTCAGCTATGTAGATTATAATATTTTTTTTTATAAGCATGAAATTATAACTCTGAAGTATCCTAAAATGAAACCACCTGCTAAGGGTGAGAAGATGAGAATAAACATCATTTTTCCAAATAAGGGGAATTTATTACCTGTTTGAATCAAAGCATATGGATTTGTTCATATTGGCAATAAAGGAATATGGAAACACAAACTATAGAAAGTCATATTTTAGATTTCTAAAGGACTTCAAAATGAAGGGTATATGTCTTTTAAATGCTACATAATGACAAGATGACATGTTGTGACAAATAGTATTTTAAAAGCTCTACTCATAATGGAACTGAAGGTGTCATATCCCTATAATTTTATATATGTCATTAATTTACTATATCTGGATACAACATATTACCAAACAGATGTTCATCAAAGACTAAATCATTTTTAATGGAACATAATAATTTGAACCTACATCTATTAATCATTTTCTGATCTAACATTTATAATCTAGCTAAACGTTTTATAAGTTGTCAACAAAATAAAAAAAAAAAACAGGATAAAAAGTGGTGTTCAGAAAAGTAGATTTTTTTCAAAGTTGCATTTAAATGAAAATATTTGCTGATATTTTAAAAACTTTAAATGCAATTTCAGAAGCTGAATATCTGACCAATTCACACAATATAAAATTTTTGGAAAACTAAGAAAAATATGGCATGCATTTTTTTTATCTTTGTTGAAGGTACTGATAAAGAGTAATCGGGTCATTTGCATTGGGATATATTGGCTAATAGACATGGGTAACTGGTATAGCAATATTGTTTTTAGAATTACAGTTTTTGCCAAAAAATGGAACTAGCTTGAGCCGGATGCATCCTACAAAGTCAATTCTGGAGAAACTATGTAAGTGGCATATAGAACTGCTTCACATACTAACAAAAAACAAAAACAAAATCAAAACAACAAAAAAAAGAAATCATGATAAATTCCTGAAAACACTCACAGTTGTCTTTGAACGATATATTTTCAGTTCTGTTCTGCTTTGGGGACAGTTTTTAATTGACCCCTCACTGCAGAAATCAGCTGGAATGTTAAAAGGCTCTCAGGACTGTGCAAAACCTTGTAAGGGTGAACACTTGAAAATTCTTTAGAGAGACTCGCTCCCTAAGGCATTATTCCTCCATACCTTTTGCTCCAAACACTTAAGGCTGATGGGTGATAAATTATGAAAATGGCTTCATCCAAAAGATGCTTCTTCAAAAGGGTTTAAGGATTTAAAATTGACCATAGGATTTGTCTTCTAGAGTAACATGAGGTGGAGGTGGTCAGTATTAGTTCTGAAGTACTGGTGATTGTGAATTCTTGGCCTCATTACCAAATTTCTCATTGACTGCTCTAGTCCTTCCATGGAGTGGTGATTGGGTGTCAGTCTGCCATTGGTGCACATTATTTGGTAAAGTAGTCATAGCAGAGAGATGTGTGTACCCAGAAATATACACAGTCTTCATTGTATTTCTTTGGGGTACATTGCTAAGTTCTGTTCAATGGGATTTAGACAGGTTTTTTTTTATGATTTAAATGTTTATTTATTTATTTTGAGAGACAGAGGGTGGGGGAGGGGCAGAGAAAGGGGGGAGAGGGACAATTCCAAGCAGGCTCTGTACTGTCAGCCCAAGACCAGTCTATTCTTTTTAAAAGATGAAGATATACTTCTTGAATTCACACAAATTCCATTTTGTTGTATATAACCTCAAATAAATTTCAACAAATCATAATTGACTAATACTACATCCATTTAAAAATTACATGGAAAAGTAAAACCATCAAAAATAAAAATAAATAACTAAACATACACATACACACACACACACACAAAACCCCTGTGTTGACCAAGTACAATGGGTAGAACAATAGGTTAAACATCCTATAGTGAAGTGCTATCAAAATTTAGAGATATGATAAAAAGATTTGCATCAAAATGACCTGACATTCCAGAATCCATGAAAAAGCGATTTGGGATTTATTTAAAGATAAAGATTTGAACAAATACTCCCTAAATTTAGGAAATTCAGAACATAAGGATTAAAGGAAGATTTGCAGTGCTTATTATATTCAATCCTTCCTCCAAAATATGCCTTTGAAGACATAATTCTCTCTTCTCTACCTAAATTGAGTTGTCCTCCAAAAATTTTTTTTAAATGTGTCTTTGTGATAAATGTTCCAAGACCTAACATGCTTCATTGGATTTTTATTGTGCTCTAAATTTAATCAATACTTTGGCTTGATGTATAATATCTAGTTGCAAATATTTTTTTCCATCTATACATAAAAAAGCACACACAAAAACACACCTCACTGTCTTTTTTATATGCTATTACTACTGATAATTCTGCTGTCAGTATTATTCTTGAACATTTCAGGTGATCTGTTCTTTCTCCCGGGCATCATTTATGCTCTTCTCTGTCTGATGTTCTTAAAACTCACCATAATATATATATGAGTGTTTTGTGTTTGTTTGTTTTTTTTGATTTCTCATGTTTGGCACTTTTTCAATCAGATATCTTTCACCTTTCTTTCATTCTCCAAAATTTATACAGTATTTTCTTTAATTTTTGATTTTCTTTAATTGTTTTTCTCTTCTGTTGCATTTTGGCAGGGGTCATTAGTCTGGTTTTTCTTTCAACTTATTTACTCATTTTACAGCTATATTTATCTTACTATCCACTTATTGCAGTCTTTATTTGAACAATTTTAACTTAATTCATTTTGACAGAATAATATCTGTCTTTTCTCCCTATAGTTTTAAGTTATTTTTATGACTATTCCAATAACACTACAATTAGCAAATAGAGTTGGCCATATCATTGTTTTTAAGTAAATGGTTATACTTTTCATGTGCATGGTTATTTTGACCCGGAATTCATGTTCTGTTAAGATCATCAAGCAGCTGTAAAGTCAGCATATGCTAGGATTTTCTAAACAACAACAACAACAACAAGAAAACAATGAAACTTGGTAGCTTATTTACAGTAATGTTTCTTTCTCATTTAGTCAAAATTCATTACATACTGAGCAGCTTCCTTCTATCCTTTAGCTGTAGTTTTTGGAAAAACTTGACTTATGATATCAAGGTGATATGGTATATTAGGGTTTTTCAGAGAAACAGGAAGAGAAAAAAATAGAAGGCATTCCTAAGGGCCAACTCTGCAATAGATGGCTATTAAAACATCTGTCTAGGGGTGCCTAGGTGGCTCAGTTGGTTGAGAGTCAGATTCTTGGTTTTGGCTCAGGTCATAATCTTGCAGTTATGGGGCTCAAGCCCTGTGTTGGGCTCTGGGCTAGCAACATGGAGCCTGCTAGGGACTTTCCCTCTCTCTCTCTCTCTCTCTCTCTGCCCCTCCCCCATTAGCACTGTCTCTGTCTCTCTTAAAATAAATAAATAAACGTTTTTAAGAAAAAAATTGAAAAAGGGGAACCTGGGTGACTCAGTCAGTTGAGCATCCAACTTTGACCCCGGTCATGATCTTGTGTTCATGAGTTTGAGCCCCGTGTCAGGCTCTGTGCTAACAGCTCAGAATGAAAATAGTTGTCTTTTTCAGAATAAAACATAGTTTTACTAACTGAACAGAAAACCAAATGTCAAAGTTTAACACACTCTCTATAATGGTTTTAACACAAATTGAGATTTCAATCTGATTAAAGTTCATAGAGTTTTAAATAAAATGATAACACTTTATAGCTTTGAAGAGTAGTAAGTGACGCCAAAAATTGCTTAGAAAAGCAAAGGTAACTTCACATCCCTCTGAGATGGGTTTGCAAATGTCTCTTGGTTAAGTTATGGTGTAGCTTACCACAGTGTACCATCAAACTATATTATTTTTTTTTCTGTATCCTCACAGCAATTTGGTCTTATCGTTATATTTTATTTTAGCCATTCTGATAAGTGTGTAATGATATCTCATTGGAGTTTTAATTGCATTTCCCTGATGGCCAATTATGTCGAACTCTATTACTTTGATGTATAGTGTTCTGAACTTCTTCAGTTCCATACCACGCAGCCACTTAGCAAAAATATAGCTGCAAATGCACTGATAGACCAACTTTTATTTGGAAATAAGAAGAACATTACTACTCATCCCAACAAGGAGTAGAGTTATTATGGAGTGGGGACTTGATAAATTACTTGACACGTATTGTAAAGGGAAATGGGACAGGCTGCTTCTAGCAGCTATCTATGTCATTTTAGTTTTAATTTTCAAGTACAATGTTTTTGCAAGGTATATACAGACTATATATATAATGTAAATTGTGAATATTTTAAACAATCAAAATATACATACATGTATATGTAACTATGTAAATGAATCCATTTTAAGGTTGTAACAGCCAAAATTAACATGGGTTTATTTTAAATCAGCTAGCCTTCTCTGCATTGCTAGGCAGAATAATGAAATATTGGTAAAAATAATAACAATAATAATCTCTGTACAAATTACCCTGGGTTCACTACATCAAGTTGCCCACATAAGTGCTCACTTATCAATCAAGGTCTACAATTTGGATTGAATGGCGTGTGTGTGTGCGTGTGTGTGTGTGTGTGCGCTTACTTAATGTATTTATTTTGAAAGAGAGAAAGAGACAGGGAGACAAGGAGGGGCAGGTAAGAGGGAGAGAGAAAATCCTAAGCAGTCTCTGTGTTATCAGCCCACAGCCTGACATGGGCCTCGATCCCACAAACTATGAATTCATGACCTGAGCTGGAATAAAAAGTTGGATACCTAACCGACTGAGCCACCCAGGTGCACCAAATGGCATGGGATTTTTAAACCCTGAGACTCAGAATAGTTGTTTGTTTGTTTGTTTTTTCTCTCCATCCTGTCTTAATAAACTGCCTCTGTTCATCCTAACTGGAAGTGGAGTAAAATACATGACATTTCATCTCAACTGTAGCGCTTCTAGAGATTTAACTGGCAACGCTGAACATATTTTACGGCCGTGTCACCGAAAGAAAACCAGTGATGGTTCATGAAGTGTTTGTTATAATTCACAAGGAGATAGGGAGTTGATGCAAAAAAATGCCAATCATTTTGTCACTAAACACATTGTTTATTTCAACTAACTTTAAAATACACACATATATATATGTATATATATATGTATGTATACACACACGTACATACATATACACCAGGAGTTTCTCAAAGAAGGAAGCAGTGATTTACATTTTCTATTGAGCTCCTTGTCTAATCCTGGACCAATAGTACATAGTTCAAGAGAAACTACTTGGAGTAGCATTAATTTACCCATTTCCTGACAGTCGTTAATTTATTGAAATTCTGTCCAACTGTATTAATTTGATGTAGTAAAAGACAAACATACAAGAAATCATCCTTAATTTATATAGATTTCCAAACTGCCTTTCTGAATAAGGCCCAGTGAAGTCTTTTCAAAAGGAAACAAATAAACAGTGCCAGAAGCACTAATAGGTCAGCCATAGGCATAAAGTGACTCAGAGCTCACCTTACTGTCTCTGAGGAAGTACATTGTAGGCACTGAATCTGCTACCCTGAGGCAGTGCTATCAAATTCCCTGGTTAGAAAGTTTTAAGACCAGTATGTGTGGGTTCATTTCATTTACAGTTTGACAGAGAGTTTGTTGTTTGTACATTTTAATACGTGACTTTTAGGGTGTGATAACTATGCTTTAAAATTCACAATGGTTTTGGGGCGCCTAGGTGGCTCAGTCAGTTGAGCTTCCCTCACTTGATCTCAGCTAAGATCATAGTCTCAGGGTTCCAGCCCATCATCTGGCTCTGTGTTGACAGAATGGAGCCTGTTGGAGATTCTGTCTTTCCTTCTCTTTGCCCTTTCCTCACCCCTACCTCAAAAGAAATAAATAAACTTAAAAAAAAAAAGTAAAATTCAAAACAGTTTTGAATACTGTTGGATAATTGTGCTGAAATTGTATGTCCATTCATCCTGGGAAACAGAAATTATAGAATGTTGATGATTTTCGGATCTGACATTTTTGAGTAGTTGAGGTTTCAGCATAAATACAATAGAAAAAATGACATTCAAGGTTATGATATTTTCTATAAATAAATTACAATGCACAGGAGACTTGACATAAATTGGGATGACTAGACTTCCATAAGATCTTGTTTTCAATTCAAAATACATTTTAAATTGAAATACACACCTCTACGTTCAGAGATATCAACCTTCCACCAACACAGTGAACAAACTCTATTTGTTGAAATTTCAGGAACATCGACGTTAGGAACATCCTGAAATTTCAGGAACATCCACCTGATAGACAATGGCTGAAAATTTCGATGATGGATTCTTGCTGAAATAATGTTTTCCCAAAGGAAATTTGTATTTTGAATTTTATTGATTGTTACTGATGATGAAAAATATAACAATTATTATAAGAAGAGTTGGAAAAGCGTGACATCAGTAAAGACCTGTAGAAGGGGAGAAATGCTAATAAAAAAAGGCCCATATTTTTCAAGTTAACACAATATAATAGAAATCAAATACATTTCTTGGCATTAACATTTTCTAACTTCATTCTGATAACTCTTTTCTACTTTCAAATTTAAAGGTTGAGGTATGTAGTAGATAGTATACAAAAACTATCCCAAGGAATTATTTTTTTTAACTCCTAATAAAAGGCAAATCCAAAGGGATTTCCCCTTTTCTAATTTATTAACAAGTTATGAATTAACTTACCTATTTCATCACAACATATCAGGCACTAATAATATTTTTTTAATAGTCATATCTGATACAGTAGTTGCCATCATTCAGGCATCATGTGTGAGCAAATAAATAAGGGAACTGTAGTTTAAGCATCTACCTACATAAATATTGGACAAAGCAGACAATATAGCAATGATTAGAAATCATACATGGTCTGTGATGGACATAATGTTAAAATGGAAGTGGCTATGGTGTTTAATCCATGCAGAATCTTTATTAATGACATTGTAAAACGTAATATACATCGTAAAACATAATATGGCAAAGCACAATCCAATTTTAGAAATTCCCAGGTAACAGTCAGTAATTATTTCATTTTTATATGTGTAGATCAGGTTAGTAAGCAGTCAACCACTATTCAGTTTCTTGTTTTTTGAAAATTTTAACAAAACTAATAAACCTAGCAACCAGAAAATTGCACCTACCTGAAAAATACAGCTTTGCCAGCATCGTAGAGGAGGATCAAAACAAAATAACAACAACAACAAAAAGTTTAACACTTCACAAGAGTTTTATTTTTATTTTCTACTTTGTTCTATTTAATGAAAATGTCATGGCCATACTCTAAGAGCAGCATTGACTAACATGAGAAATTATTTTTTTTCCTATTATAATAAATCAGTTTGGTAATTCCTTCAAAATTATATTACAAGGTTTTGTGTTCCCACAGTAAGTCCAATTTCATAAACAAGTGAGTCAGGAAGCATGAACTAAGGATGATTCTAAATGTTATTCAGAGAGAACATTCTGTTCTTCATATATTTCAAATATTCTGCACAAGGCAAAGTGAATTCAAGTAATCTTTTGGTAAAATAAGATTTGAAAGAAGTGTCCATTTCCTGCAGTATTTATAAAACACCTTCTCCATGTAAGGCACCACCTTAGACTTTGTGGAAAATAGAAAGGGGACTAAGATGTGGTCCTTCAAGAATCATATATTGGATGAAGGTTTAAGAGATAAAACAGGAGCACTTGGGTGGCTCAGTGGGCTAAGCGTATGACTTGATTTCAGCTCAGGTCGTGATCTCGTGGTCGTGAGACTATGCTGGGGTAATGGCCATGGGGCACGGAGCCTGCTTAAGATTCTCTCTCCCCCTCTCCTTCTCCTTGTGCCTCCCCCCTTGTGCATGCTCTCTCTCTCTCTCAAAAAAAAAAAAAAAAAAGATGAAGCAGCATCTCTTTGCTAAGAAAAAAATATTGTACCAACTAGCAGACTTTATTGAAACTGTAAACATATTGCTTTCATTTTCTATCCTATTATCCTACTGCATACAGGCCACTATAACAAACATGTCACAGACTGAGTGGCTTATAAAAAAACAGAAATTTATATCTCACAGTTCTGGAGCTGAGAAGTCCAAGATCAAGTGATGGGCAGATATGGTGTCTGGTGAGAACCCACTTTCTTATAGATGGTTGTCTTCTCACAGTAATCTCACAGAGTGGACGAGGAAGGAGAACTCTGTGGGGTCTCTTCTAAAGGGTTCTAATCCCACATGTAACCTAATCACTTCCAAAGCCCCTGACCCCCATTTTAATACCATCACCTCCAGAGTTAGATTTCACCATATGAATTTATGGGAGACACAAACATTCACACCATAACATATATAAACAAAACAAGATGCAACGATAACAAGAATAACAATAAAACAATAACAACAATAAAAATTCTCCTTTTAACTACCTATTGTTTTCAACTATATAAATATTGCAATGTTTCTATATAATCTGAAATAATTCACTTAAGTGATTCATTCATATCCCATGCATCTGAGCCCAAGATCATTCAGTCAAATTTTCTTACACAACTTATCCACCAACATATTTCTTCAGAATGTTTTGCTTACAGGACTTACCACAATAAGTGGATAGATGATAGATAGATAGATAGAAAAATAGATGTATACATACACATATTTGCATATATATACATATATATGCATATTTTTTCCTGCTAATGATACCCATGCAAATAAAATGTAAACTCAAGGAAACCTTATTTGTTACTTAATCTCCAGTTTTTACTCAACACCCAAAAAACAAATAATCCAATTTAAAAACGGGCAGAAGACATGAGTAGATATTTCTCGAGAAGATATACAGATGATCAACAGACACATGAAAAGATGCTCGCTGTCACTTACCATCAGGGAAATGCAAATCAAAACTACAATGAGATATCACCTCACACCTGTCAGATGGCTAAAATCAACAACAAAAGAAACAGCAGATACTGGTGAGGATGTGGAGAAATAGGAACATTTGTGCACTGTTGGTAGGAATGCAAACTGGTGGGGCCACACTGGAAAACAGTAAGGAGCTTCCTCAAAAAGTTAAAAATAGGACTAACTACCTTAGGATCCAACAATTTCATCACTAGGTATTTACCCAAAGAATACAAGGACACTCATTCAAAGTGATACATGCACCCCTATGTTTATAGCAGCATTACTAACAATAGCCAAGGTACGGAAGTGGTGTATATATACACAATGGACTATTATTTAGCCGTAAAAAAAAGAATGAAATCTTGCCATTTGCAATGACATGGATGGAACTAGAGAGTATGATGCTAAATGCAATAAATCAGAGAAAGACAAATACCATATGATTTCATTCATATATGGAATTTAAGATACAAAACAAACAATCAAACAGAAAAGAGAGAGAGAGAAAGTGAGACAAAGCAAGAAACAAACTCTTAATTATAGAAAACAAACTGATGGTTACCAGAGGGAAGTTAGGGGGGTGGATGGATTAAATAGGTGATGGGAATTAAGGAGTCCACTTATGATGAGCACAGGGTGATGCATGGGACTGTTGAACTACTATACTGTATACCTGAAACGAGTATAACAGTGTATGTTACTTGGACTTAAAATAAAAACTTCTAAACAATATCCAGTTTTTATCCAAGATTCCGGCTCCTAAAAGGGACCCAGTCAGGAATTTTGAGTTTAATGAACATATAAATGAGTAAATGGATAGATACTGGATCAAATTATCCATCTTTTCTGGCATGATCTTATGCATGTTGCCTAGAATTTTCTTTATCCATTTAGGCTCTCCTTATTTTATTTTGAGTCATTAAACAAAAGTTTCCTGAATGATATGGACCTCAGCCTCCATTCAAATCGAGCAACAGTGTTGGGAATGGAGTTAAATAGGGAATGGAGTCCATGAGAAAAAAAAAAAATAGATGAGACCATTGTTCATGAGAAAAAAAAATAGCTGAGACCATTGACTTTTTGTTTACTAGCGAATGCATAATTCGTCTTCAGACGCAGCTCTCTATGCTCATAGCTCCAGCTTTACTTGTGTTTGGTCACATGTTCAGAGCTCGATAACAGTATCAAATATTGTGAAGTGTTTGAGATGTTTTTCCCCTTACTTGCAAGCTGACAAATGAGTCTGCCATGATTTCATGGGTGCTGACAGAAGACACAGATTCCTGGTTCAGAAATAAGATAGTTTATTATTTACAGCAGTAGCATTAGCCAGAGTATTAGCAGTATTTGTGTGTGTGTGTGTGTGTGTGTGTGTGTGTGTGCGCGGTAGGGCTATATGTCAGCTCTGAGCCTCAACTCCCACATGAAGATGCAAAGAGAGGCAGATAATATTTGCAAACACAACAGTTTACATTAAAAAAGGAGACATGCTTACACTTTGCACTGAAGGAAGATACTGTCTCTCTTCCAGGTGTGCTTAATATACAGACGTCCTTCAAAAGATAGTCTAGAACAAATAATAAGTGCAGAAATACAAGACACCAATTGAAAAGTGTCTCCCAACAAGCACACTTTGAGACTCCTCATTTAAAAAAAAAAAAAAGTCTCTGGGATATTACATGGATCAGGTGAGTTGAATGGCTGGTTAAGGATTATAAGGTACTAAATATTTTTAAGCGATTCTGGGATCCAGTAAAGTTCAGGTCGATTTTATAAGATCTGGGAAAGAAGCCATCAAAACCTGAGCCTAATTATCCAATTTGTATGGTTGTGATTCTAGTCTCTACGGGGTTATCCCTGAAGGCAGTGTCTCTGATCGAGTGGGATTAGTTTCCATTTACTCTAGGAGAGGAGCAATATGCAAAAGGCAAAATACCACGTGGAAGCCCCCTGGTCTTCAGTGGGCTATAGAATCAGCTCCTTTGGGATGGATTTGTTCCACGGTTGACTTCTCACTTGAGGGGAAATTAGAATGCCTCCTAATAGATTTTAAATAGGAAATGTGGCAAGGGGAAGCTTACACAAGATGATAAAATGGGAAATTTCACTTAAACAAGCAATACGTTCACAATGCTTTTGTTCTTGTTAATACATTACAGACTCTTCACTTAATCATAATTTTATTTGGATATTATACAGTGACTTTAGATATAGTAAATATATAAGAATTTACCTTTCTTACTGTAGGGAGTCGGGTGGTAGCTAAATGAGGAGAATACTTCAGTTTAGAAGAGATAGCTTACCAATTATTAACAAATTTGGAAATGGATTGAACATGACAACATTTGAACAGTGAGACAAAAAAAAAAAAAAAAAAAAAGTAGATCCAAGCTGTTTACCGCAGTCAAAGGTGTGGTTTTTTGACCTGGTAAAGAAACTGTCATCTTTTGGAAAAAGAAACTGGGGCTCTTCATATTTTACAACTAGTTTTCAAAATCAAGACAGAAAGGATAATCTAAGCTGTAGCCAAAATCTTATACAAGGCAGCAGGAGAATGATCCTGTCCCAGATAATAGGCTTTTCTAAATGGCCATGTTAGGGGGAAGGATAGATGAGGCGTTGTGGGCCTGTAACTAAAAAATCCGTACACTGACTTGAAGGCGTTCAAAACATTTTCAAAATAATGGGTATTATTTTTCTTCTTTTAGTGGAGACAAAAAAATATATCACTAATAGACTCCCTTTTAAGAGGAGGTAAGCTACAACAAAAACCTGGGTAAGGTATACTAAAATAATAGCAAAGATTGAGTCTTAGGTGTTGTGAAAGAATGCATGCAAAGGATAGAAATTCTGGTACAAAAGTAGGGAAAAGCAGCCAGATGGCAGAGTAAAATAACAGAGCTCAGGTAGTACATTTAGGAGAAATTCCTCATAGTTCAGAGATTGTAAGGTATGTAGCGTGGTCAGGGAGAACAAGAGAGAAGAAGAGAAATCCTGAAAGCAGAGAGAGAAAACAGGCAGACCAGACAGAGGTTTATGACATTTTAACCTCTAATGTGAGAGTGTCCAAAGCAGAATAGAAAAGCAATAAAGGTCCTTAACAGACTTAATATGGATACGGAACTTACTGTTACACCAAACACTTTCCCCCAACACACACACACACATACACACACGTGCACACATGCACTTACTATGATAATAATAATGTAATGAAGAAAACCACCTGCCAAATATTTTTTCTGTTTTTCTTTACTTGTTATTTATTTATTTATTTTCTTTTTCTTTTTTAATTTTTTTTTTGTTTTTATTTGAATTTCACTTACATACAGTGGAATAATAGTTTCAGGTGCACACTATAGTGATCAGTACTTCCATAAAAGAGCTAAAATCAACAAATAATTTTTTTTAAAGATTTTGTTTTTAAGTAATCTCTATACCCAACATGGGGCTCAAACTTACAACCCCAAGATCAAGAGTTGCATGCTCCGTCGACTAAGCCAGCCAGGCAACTCAACAAATGAAACTTTAAAAAAATCGTTCAGTTTGTTTAGTGAGTTCTAAGAGACAGTAGACAGAGCTGAAGATAAAGCATGATGTCATGACAGGGGAAAATACGACTTACATGTTTAAAAGAATAAGTGTAATACAAGCTACAATACCTTGCTTATCACCAGCCTGGGACTTTCCCTACTGAGTTGGTGTATGAATCTTGTAGTTATAAATCCATAACACATCCATCATTCATTTTGCCCCCTAATGTTGCCCTTTGGATGGACCCATGATCTGGGACAAGCCTTAGTTTCCTCTGCTTTGTAAGAGCTTTTGACTGCTGTCCAAATAGTGCCTCACTCTCCCACAACTGTCACTATGGAAATTGGGCCTTCCCAGAGAGACGAGTAGGAGAAGAGAGTAACAACTTCCATAAATCTCTTTAAGTAATAAAGTACAAGAAGGTGATCTCTTTTTCTGCCAAATAACTAATTCTTCATCAATATGTAGAATCTAAGAATTTAACGCCTTTATTTAACCATTCACTTTAAAATAATACATTTTATTTTAAATAATAATTTAACATTAAATAATTTAATATTAAAATAATACATTTTATTTTAAATAATGATTTAAATAATGCAGTGTATTCAGTGTAAATACATTGAATTCAGATATGTATACAAGTTAACCCAGGCAGTCAACACACAGACACTTTTATAATATATATTCAGTACTCAAAATATAGTTGCAATGTATTTTTTATAACTTTAATCTGGAAAAGAAAACTTGGAAGAAAATGAGTCATCGCTTTTAAGATTTGAAATCTATTCTGTGGATTAAAAAAAATAAAAGCAGTCATACAGTAACATTTCTTTTCAAATATCAACACTCAAGTTTCTGAGTTGCATTCTGTTAAAAGTGCAGATAAAATGACCCCAGTTATTCATTTGGATTATCAGCTGAGAGGGTCACATGTGAAGTACAAAACTTTTTTTTTTAATTTTTTAATTTTTAAATTTTTTTAATGTTTATTTTTGACAGAGAGACAGAGTGAGCAGGGGAGGAACAGAGAAAGAGGGAGACATAGACTTGGAAGCAGGCTCCAGGCTCTGAGTGGTCAGCACGGAGCCTGACATGGGGCTTGAACTCATGAACTATGAGATCATGACCTGAGCCGAAGTTGGATGCTTAACCAACTGAGCCACCCAGGTGCCCTGAAAACATTTCTTAATGTTTATCTATTTATTTTGAGAGAGAGAGAGAGAGAGAGAGAGAGAGACTGTGTGGCAGAGGAGTGGTCTGAGGGAGGGGAGAGAGAGAATTCCAAGTAGGCTCCACACTGTTAGCATGGAGTCCGATGTGGGGCTCATACCCATGAACTGTGAGATCATAACCTTAGCCAAAATCAAGAGTCAGACGCTTAGCTGACTGAGCCACCCAGGTGCCTCTGAAGTAGAGGACTTTTTAGTTGTTGATGAATGTTTTGCTTGTGGAAGGAGCTCCACATACAGCTGGACTTTTCTTTTTGGCTCGGTTTTGTGAGCAGCCACAGAATCCATGAATGAGATTAAACAGAAGGACGTTTATAGAAATTCTTAATGATCTGCTGAGGAAGGGCAGCAAGTACAAGAAAAGCCAAGACTAATTGCAAATTTCAAGTGGCTATAGCTTAATTACAGGAGCTTTTAAGTTCAAGTCATATATCTTTTTGTAAGCTTATCATATTTTATTAATTACCACAAACTGCTCTCTTGAACACTTGTGTTCTTGTCACATGTACTTTTCATATTCTTAGTACTTAAAATTACCCCTTAAAATTACTTCTTTTCATATTCTTAGTACTTAAAATTACCCCTGGATTGATAGGCAAAGGGATTTTACTAGTTGACTTAATGTATTTATTTATATAAATAGTTTTGTGTCTATACACACACACACACACACACACACACACACACACACATATAGTCTGAATATGTGCATGTGTTCAATGAAAAGTCTTTTCTAATTAGCATCTTCTTCCACCATATTGGTTACAAAAAGATACAGACTTTATAGTCTCATCCTATCTTTTATTCTCAAATTCATAACTCATTTGTGAAGCAAATGAAGCTATATATGTATGTATACATATATTAAATATAAACCTGTAATATAGAAGTTATTAGTGCAGCAGAGAGCATACATAAGACATGTCATACTCAGGGCATTGTGAATTATTGGATTTGAATTTCTGTCCTAAGAGTCTTTTGTCCATTTCTGTGGCTTATATGCCACAATCTGGGGAAAGAATACTTTTGCTAAGAGTCTCCAGTGGCTATGTGATATGGTAGCTTCAGCATAGGTAATTCGTAGACCAGCGATGTAATGTTATAGCTTGATATGTAAGGCATGACAAAATACAATGTTATTGCCATTTTTAATTTACTTGTTCAGGGAAGCATCTCTTCATTCAGTTATAATTTATTTTCTTTACACAGAAGAGACAGAACAATGTTATAGAGTATAAAATATAGTAGACATTCTACAAGTCTTGGTCATTTTGTTTTGGCAATATTTAGAACATAAAATTGGGTAAAGTTCAAGTACAAGTGATATTTTGTGGCAGTTGAGAAAAAGTTAATTAAAACTTTGCTTATTGCTATAGGTTTAGCCCTTTGACAAAGTCATGAAGAGTCAAAAATCAGTGAATATATGAAGGATACAATAAAAACAATCTCAAGTGTGGGAGACTCACTGTAGGTCTTAGTAGGTGAGATGCTAAAAGGAAAGTGCCAACAAGGCCTGTTCAGTTCCCTACTCATCAGATTAATAGACCTTCCCACATTGCTTCCTTCCCCACATTCACGTGTCTGATGGGGTTTACAAGAGTTACAGACCATTAGTGATAGGTCCCTGGCTGGAGAGAAGGTGCAGAATATAAGAGAGTTCAGCAAGGCGTCCTTTCTGTGATCCTACACTGGCCTTCCTGATACTAGTCCTCCTCCCACCACAGACGGATAAAATTCCTTTCTTTCTCCTCACCTGATGTCTTTCCTCACCTTCAATAGAAGAAAAACTTGTTTTACAATAAGGAATGTATACCTTCCGTTCCACACCTAGGTCATAGCTTTTTTGGAACTTGAAGTTCTTCCATGCTGCTTAGGGTAGTCGAAAAATTGTAGGATGGTTAAAAAAAAAAAAGAAAGAAAGAAAAAGAAAACTTACAGATTCGTACTTCATAATATAACTGCCATAACACGTAACAATAATTTATTTACTCTAATTAAAATATTATATATTATAGCCTTTTAAATACTTGCTTCAAAGTGCTAAGAAACCATATTTCAATGACTTTGAATTAACTATTTTCTAACATCTATTGATATACAAAATCAGTTGACCAAATACAAAATACTTGAATGGATTTTTTTTTCTAATTACACGTTGCAACATAAGCTCTTGAGAGTCAGAATTTGTTCAAATCCATCAAAATACACATGACTGAGTCAAGAATTCAACTTACATATAAAGAACTTCCATGGCATAATTGTTCCTATTTTGCTACTCTGCCTCTGAGAGCACTTGGTTTTTAATTTGGGAGGGCAAGGGAGTATTATTTAGTTTACTTGGCAAATTTATTTTTATTTTTTTTCTCTTTTCGCATAATGATAAACTTAGTTGACCCCATGTTAGCGGTATCACAAATACCATATTGAAAGCTAGTTGTCATTAGTTATTGCATTGCCGTATGTGACACTAACTAATCACTGCAAGGATTATGTCGTAAGTGGTATTAGTATATTAACCTTTCATTTTGCCTGAACAGATTTATTTTTTCTTATCCCTCTTGTTCTTGGTTTTGTCTTTTTTGTTGTATTGATGTAAGAAGTTCCCTTATGTTCAATATGGACGCAGTCCTAATCATAACCTCACCTCTCAGCAAAGGGTGAGCTTAGAACATGTGCTGGGCCCACTAGAATTCTGTATCCACAAGAGAAACCAATAAGATTATCCTCTGAAATATCAAGACATTTCACTGAGGAGACTCAGTGGATAATATGTGTTACTTCTCATTGACAGGAAAAGAGGAAAATTTTGCTTTAAACTGCTGATGGTTGCCTGACTATAGGAGGAAAGGTAGCAGTAGCATAAAACTAATATGCAGAGGGAAGCAGAGATTGATTGATACAGGGCTCTGAAATGACCACTGAGACACTTGATCCATTTGTGCCTGAAGTTCCTTCAAATTCTTAAGTTTTGTTATCCAAGTTGCATTGTATTATGTTATCACTGGAAATGGAAAGAAATTAGAAATTCTAGAAGTTCTAGAATTAGAAAAGTTTTATTAGAATTGAATTTATTATCTAGAAGTATGAATTTAAAGTGACAGCACATAGGGTCACCTACCAGTTGAGCTTCCGACTTTGGCTCAGGTCATGATCTGATGGTTCATGAGTTCTAGGCCCTTATTGGGCTTGCTGTTGTCAGCCAGAAGACTGCTTCCGATCCTCTGCCCCCTTCTCTCTGCCCCTGTCTCGCTTGCACTCTCTCTCTCCCAAAAATAAAAATAAACCTTAAAGACAAATAAAGTGATAGTACATAAAATGTGATATGGAATAAGTAGAATTGGGGGGGGGCAAAGAAGTTTCCTCTTATTCTCAGTGAAAAATGAATAATCTTCACTGTATGATAATTAAGCAAATGATTGATTATATCAATAGATGCTGCTCTTTGAGATTCAAATTACACTTTTCAAACCTAAAATTTTAGAAGAGTAGAAAATATACAGATATTGGGGTGGGATGATTATTTATGGATTTCTCTCTTTTTAAATAAAAGAAGTACAAAATTATTCAGTTCATGCTCAATTTCCTTTAGTTTTGTACTTGAGAAGAATAGAAAGGTACAGATGATACTGAATGCTTCTAGAGAATAAAATGCCTAATTCATGAGAAACAGTGACTTGCATGTGGAGGGAAAAGTCCCTTGACTTTGCATGTGGACAGAGAAATATCTGATTTTCATTGAGTGGGGACACACATGAAGTATAATGTAATTTATCTAGGAACAAAATTCATATTATAATTTTTCAAAGGAGATTATAAAATAAAATAATAAAAATGACTAAAATTACAGGAAGTTAATATTAAATTAAATTTAATTTAATGTAAAAAATAATGTCTGACATTATCAAGATGCTTACCTAGTCCAGAAAACGTCTTTTGAATCTGCTCTCACATACCTGCTGATTAGGTGTGTTTCACAGGGTATCAGTCACAGAATTATTATTATAATAGAATGGGTAGAAGGTGGGAGATAACGAGAGGTTGGTGGTAAAACTACATGTATAGTTACAGTTCCTGCTTTAGGTTCTTTGTTTACTCTTGATTCCTTAATATATATATTTTTTCTTTTTACAAAAGCCAGCTACAGAAAATTTTTGTTTCAAACCTGTTTTATCCTAGACTAAATTATTGGTTAGCTAGAAAACGACCCTAGTAGAGTATGAAAGTAATCCATTCTGGACTTGATTAAACAACCCTTTCCTTAATATTATATATTAGTTCCTTCACTAATTCCTTTAAGTGTTTAATTTGTGTTCACATTTTGTGAACTCTTATCCTTTTTATTAACAATTAAAAATTTACTTTAGAAAAGTATGTTAAAGTCAACCAATTATAATGAAGAAAACAAAAATATACTGTAATCCAACCCACTGAGACAATCAGGCCATTCATGGCCTTTTGATCATTCTTCCATATATGGATCCTACTTTTATTTCCAAATTAGGATATACTGAGATGATGATGCAGTATCCTTTCAGGGTAGCATATTTCTGGCTATAAACAGTGGCAACACCTAATACAAAGACTTACGTAAGAAGAGTTTATGAATGACATCACAAAGACAATCTCTTTTCATCTTAGCATCCCCTCCCCATGTTAGAACGAGATTTGTTGCTGTTGTTGTTGCTGTTGTGAATAATAACTGATACATTAAAGATGGCTACTTGCCCCTGAAAGCATCATTTCTATGTTCTAGAGAAAAGGAAGACAGAAAAACTACAAGGTCAAGAAGCATCCCAAACAATGATCTTTTTTTGTGAAGCTTTATTTTCATCTCTTTCTATATCTGGGTTTCCCTTCAAAATCAGCACTTGCATACACAACCTGAATAATTATTCTGGGATATGATGACATGGAAGAGGAGGGAATGAGAAGAGTTAAGTGATTCACAAAGAGAAACACATTTAAGAGTTCAGATTGAGCTGATTATCACTGTGGGCAACTGGGCATTAATCCTCCTGAACAGAATACACCTGAGAATTTTTTTTTTTTCTCTGAAACAGGGAGAATCTGTTTACCTACTGACTCCTGTATCCTATCCATAGTACTTAAAATTCATCCCAGAAGTAATTAATGCCCCTGACTTCACTATTACTGGATGTGTCAGGGGAGCTGAGTGGGCTTGGTCAGTATCCCCCCAGTGGGAGCTGAGCTGATTCAGCCAACAAAATTATTAGTCTTTCCCAAATTAGATTTAATGGGATTCTACTGATCACTTATGAATTTATTTTGCATTTATATTTCAATAATTTTTCAAAAGCTTGGACAATATTCACTGAATTTTTGAATGGTAACTTGTATTATATCTATTATTATAAATCACTTTTCTGCTACATCTATTTGGTGATGGTTATCCATTTCTTCTTTCAAGTTTGTCAGATATGTGGTCTCAACTGCCAAATAAATTATTTGAAATATGTGTTTTTAACACTAAATTTGTAACTATGAAAAACATTAATATTTACATTATGGCACATCAATCACTTTTTAACTTATTTTTTAAAAAGTGAATGCATCTTAGCAAATATATATGTATATTTTTATGTTTACATAGATTCTTCATAACTTTCTCTAAGTTCATTGGCTTATGGTTTATAATTTTTAAATAATTTTTCTGCTGTTGATTAATGTTTTTCCTCCATTACCTTTTTAACTTGGCATTATAAGGGAAAAAAAAAAAAAAAACTAAAAATCTATGTACCTGTCCAACTTCCTCAGCTCACTCATTACTTTCAGGATCGAATTGAATTTTCTTGGGTGTTCCAGGTAGACAAGCTTTTCCTCAGGTGCTAATTATTATTTCTGTTTCTTGCTTCTTGCATTTACGAGCTTGAGGGATCATTTTGAACAATCGTAATGAAACCAGGCATCATATTCTTATTCTCATTTTTATGAATAATGACTCTGGTGCATCATGTTCTACAAGATACTAATAGATATGTGTAAAAGATTTCATTGACCAAAATAGTGGTGGAAAATGTAAGCTAAACATACCTGAACTGGGCCTGGCAACTAATTAGTCATATAAAGTTGACTATTTTTTTTTTTTTACTTTTATCTCCATAATTTTTTAATTTCCTACAGCACATTCCCAAGGAGTATTTTGAAATATTTAATATACACATACAGAGAAATCATCATGGAATCTAAATCTAATAATCCCTTGTCAGTTTTAGATACTTAAGTATTGTTCATTCCTATGTCAGTTGTCTATTAACTTTTTTCCACACAGTACTGAAATGAAAGGGAATCTTTAATTATAATATAAACTGATTAATCAAGGTTACAAATATTTTTACCCAATGGATTTAAATTTGATATTTAAAAGAAATACTTTCTCATCTGTAATTGATATCCTATGTCACAAAGAGAGTTTTCTATATTGTTACTATTATTTTATCTTACACTTAGGCTTTTTTTTTCTAGGATCATTTCAATAATTTTTAGGTTTTTTTTAATGTTTATTTATTTTTGTGTGAGGAGGAGGGGCGAGGGGCAGAGAAAGAGGGAGATACAGAAACCGAAGCAGGCTCCAGGCTCTGAGCTGTCAGCACAGAGCCTGATGCCGGGCTCGAACTCATGAACCTTGAGATAGTGACCTGGGCCCAAGTCGGATATTTGACTGAGCCACCCAGGCACTCCACATTTTAATCATTTTTAATCTCCTATGTCTGTAATTTCATTTTTGTACATTTCATTTAGTATTTTATTTATCTTCATCTTCTCTCAGTATTTCTTATCCAGTGCTCACTGGTCCAGTCTATTACTCTACTTAAAAAAAATGTGTTTGGGGTGCCAGGGTGGCTCAGTCGGTTAAGCATCCGACTTCGGCTTAGGTCATGATCTGGCAGACTGTGAGTCTGAGCCCTGCGTGGGGCTCTGTGCTGACAGATGAGTCTGGAACCTGCTTAGGATTCTGTGTCACCCTCTCTCTCTGCCCTTCCCCCACGCATGCTCTGTCTCTCTCTCTCTCTCTCTCTCTCTGTCAAAAATGAATAAACATTAAAAAAATTTTTAAAAAATGTGTTTGTTTCTATAATCTTTGGATTTGTTGTTGATGTTGTCTTTACATATTGCCTTTATAGTCTTTCTTTCTTGATGCTTTAGTGTTTTTGTTGTTATGGTTTTTGTTTTTTTGTTTTGTTTTCTTTTGTTTTCTTTTGAACTAATGAATTTAAACCTTTAGATTTATTTTTTTACAATGGCTTTAGCTTTAATTATTGTCACATATTTTGACAGTTGATATTATCATAGTGTTATGATTTTAAATATTTCTGAATTAGCTGAATGATTTCTTTATAGGTATAAAGTTAACTTCCAATTATGTGGACTTAATAGTTTGGTTGTTATTTTCTAATTTTATTATCTTCTCCTTGGAAAATGTAGTCTAATATTTAACTCCAAGAATTTATTGGTGTTTCTGGCCTAAATAATGGCCCTTTTGTGAAAATGTTCAGCGTATGCTTCTATATACTGAAGATTGTTACTTTTGGGGTCAGGATGTCTATATTTATTAGTGGATCAGGCATACTAGATTCTCTAAATTTTGATGTCTCTTAATTTTGTCTAAAAGACAAATATTATTTAATGAAAGAGGTTTTTTAAATTTTTTACATACTATGAATACATATAAACTTATAAACAAATACAACTATCTTTTTTCTATAATTAGACAATACATCAGCCTATTTTATACAAAGTCATATATCTAAAAACAATCATATTGTCTATAACTTTATTTATTTATTATTATGTATATGTTTTATCTCTTTTCCTCCTTTGTGTCTAGTCTTTTTTCTTTCTTTCTTTTTCTGTTTTTATTTTTCAAGACTGAATTTTATCAAGATATTTGGTTACCCTCTTTTTTTTCATAGCTCTTGGAGTATGTTATGGATTGTTAAAATAATATTAGTACTTAAGTAATTCTTATACAAATTATTCCCTATGTGGATTTCTTAAGGCAAATCATCTGTGGTTTGTATTACTGAAAATATTTTTACTATGCCTTCATCTTTCAATGACATGTTAGCAGGATCTAAAAATTTGCATTGGGAATCATTTTCTTTTGAGATAATAAAGCTATTACTTCATTTTCCCCCATCTGATGCTGTTCAAAAATTTTCTCTCAGTCTGATTCTTATTTCTTGTAAGTGAATTCTTTTTTCTCTCTAGAAGCTCTTATACTTTTTTTTTTTTTGTCTTTGATGTGCTTTAGTTTGGTATAAATAAATTTCACTATAGGGACACCTGGGTGGCTAAGTCAGTTGAGAATCCCACTCTCAGTTTTGGCTTAAGTCACAATCTCAGAGTTTGTGGGTTTGAGCCCTGACAGCATGCAGCCTACTTGAGATTCTCTCTCTCTCTCTCTCTGCTACTCCCATGTGCATACTCTCTCTCTGTCAAAATAAATAAAGAAACTTTTTTTAACTATAGTTATGGAGACGTTCATTCTTGTCTTCTATGCAACTTTTCACTCCAACGTCCAGACAATTTATTTTACTTTTGAGAAACAGACACACATGCATTTTCAAATGTCTCTTCCTTTTTTTTCTTTTTAATTTTTCTTTTTGATTTTGTTTTTTTAATCAGTAGCTTTAATATTAACCAGATATTGGCATTTGTATTTTTCCTACATATGTTTTAAACATCTTTTATATTGATATCTTTAAAGCTTTGCTAATGTCCAGATAAATATGTCCTTAAGTTATTCTTTACCTATATCTACCTCATTACTTATCCTATCATCTGTAGTCTTAATTCAACTAGATTACATATATTTAGTCTCTTAGTACCACTAATTATTATTCTTGTTTTTATTTCAATATCTTCCCTTATCTCCTGGAGTATTTATTGGGTGTATTTTAAACCCTGGTATGTCTCATCTATACTCACTTTATTATATATAAGCTGTCATAGTCATATGTTGAGGTAGCTATATCTTTTTGGGTTTCAGAGCATCCCACACATAACACCAAATAATTCTTGGACATCACCATGATGTCCGAGAATTCAACTCAATTCTGACAGTTTCTACCTGGACATAGAATCAGATTTCATAGGTTAAGGGATCAGTCCTCCAAGACTGTCCCCACCCCCCATCCCCCGCTTCAGATGCCAGTCTAATTGCTGGTCCTAGGCTATTACCTGTGATTATTTTTTTATTACTTTTTCTTTCTTTCTTTCTTTATTGTTTATTTTTTGAGAAACAGAGAGGAAGCAGGGGAGGGGCAGAGAAAGTGAGGGAGACACAGATTTGGAAGTAGGCTCCAGGCTCTGAGCTGCCAGCACAGAGCCCTACGCGGGCTTGAACCCACAGGCCCCGAGATCATGACTTGAGCTGAAGTCGGCCGCCCAACCGACTGAGCCGACTGAGCCACCCAGGCGCCCCCTATTACCTGTGCTTATAACTGACCAACTACAGATTGGAGGTTCCAGTGGCCTACTCCTCTTATGTTCTTTTAATTTGCTATTGGGCCTTACAGAACTTAGAGAAATACTTAACTTACATTTGTCAGTTTATTAAAGAATATAATAGAGGATTTGCATCAACAGCCAGATGAAGAGGTACATAGAGGCAAGATATGGAGAATGGGCACAGAGCTTCTATGCCTTCTCCAAGACTGCTACTCCCCTTGGGTTTTCACATGTTCACTAACCTAGAAGCTCTTTGAACAGAGTCCTTTTGGGTTTTCTATGCAAACTTCATCACATAGTCATGATTGACTAAAAAATCATTGTCATTGGCTGATTCAACCTACAATGGCTCTTCCCTCTCCAGATGTGTCTGGAGAGGGGAAAGGGTGGTAGGACAAAAAGTTCTAACACTCTAATCAAGTGGTTGGTCTTTCAGATAAACAGCCCTTGCCCTAGAGTGGGATCAAAAGCCACATCGTTAACATAAGAAAATACATCTCTGTCACCCTAATCATAGGAAATTCCAAGTGCCTTAGGAGCTGTGAGTCAGGACCCACGGATGAAAACCAAATATTCAGATGACCAAAATATATTTCTTTATATCACAATGTCACACTATATGTTTAAGTATTTAGTAGGTTGATGTTCTAAGCTAATATTTTCCTAAAGGTATAAACTACTCTATCGTAATCTGTGTTTGGAAGTGATTTACAGCCAGATCTCAGTCCTTATTAGTTCAATGAGGTCAGAGGAGAGCAGCAGGAGACAGCCCTAGGGCCAGAAGCTCCAAGTTACTGGTTTGTTTGTTTGTTTGTTTGCTTTTAATCAGGCAAATTCTCTCTTAAGGGTTTTACTTTAAAGCTTGGGAAATGTGAAACTAGGAAAAACAAATAGTCAAATCTGGAGACTCACAGGGGTAAAATTAGAGTAGTGAAGGCCATTACTGTAACTGAACTAATAAGAGATCACATTTTGGTGAATCATAGATAGAAACAGGTGGAACTGTCACACAAAGGAATCCTTATTTGTAGCATATTAGGAGATCATGGAGAATAATGTCCAAAGCCTCCACTCTGAGCAAGGGTGAGCTTTTTATTTAGGGCTTAAGATGAATATTCAGAAGGGGGAGTTTTGTTATCCCCTTCAAGGTGGGCATAAGGTTGTGCAGGCATACTTGGAAAACATGCCCATGTATGCATTGTATGTTATATGAATGAAGCTTGTGCTCTACCTGTGGCAGAGACTTTTACATTCAAATGAAGCAAAGGTAACTGTGGGACAAGGGGAAGGGATGATGGGCAGGCTTCCGGAGCTAATATAAACCGGATGGGGTCTTGGGCTCATTATCTCGAATCACGAATGCAGAGCCTTGCTTACTATTGAAACAGCACTAGGAGTTTTACCATTGATTTAGTATCTCTGATAGGTTAGGCTATTTCCTGGCCTGGTAGTGACTTAGTTTTTGCATTCAACATCCTTAACTACTGAGGGGTTTGTATTTTTTGTAAGAACCTCCTAGGAAGCTCTGCAAGAAGTGTGCTCCTGCAAGTATACTGGTGGGGGTGTCGAGCATGGAAAATGGCTGGGGGTCTAGAATGACTTCTCTTATGTCATGAAAGTGTCTGTCTTTATTTTTCTGGGGCCCCCTAACTCTTCCTGCTTATATTACCAGCAGGTGTCTGAGATATTACTGATTGTTCTCTTGAACCTAAGGCAAGAGAAATGTAAAAAGTGAAAGACAAAACTTTAAAAATCTGCCCTGCAACTCATCATTTCACTGCTACGAACTCATTCTCTCTCCTTCCCTCTTTCCCTCCCTCCTTCATGCCCCCCCTTCCCTTGCACACGTGTAGATCAACTTAAGACAATTTTTAATTTTCTCTATTCCATTTTAATATACTTGAACTATGATCATTTTCTCAGTAAATACAAGAAAAGAACCATATCTAGGATTCCATCATTCTGTGTGCTTAAAGTATTAGTGGAATTTAGTTCCAATAATAGTCATCTCATAAAATTTATTTTATTTACATAATACTGTATATCAGAGGCTTACAGTTGCCTTATTCTCCAATTGCTATTATTTGACAATTCATGCTTTTTCAGTAAATATTCTACATGTGATTGAGTGGACAGTTTGTTAGAGGTGAGCTGGAAACAAGGACAGTGATAAATAGCTTACACATTGGAAGGCTGAGGGCACAACATCCTGACTTTGTGGCTTTTGACATCCTGACCTATGGCTTCAAAGATCCTGGGGCTAACAGACCAAGAGCCACAGGTGCAGAGCATGTGCATGTGCTCTCTGCTTGCACCTCTAACTCAGGGTAGCCCCTAGACTTATTATTTTGCCTTTGCATTGCGGTTATAGGCCCCCCACTCCCATGGGGGAAGGCGGCCACGATGGTTCCAGTATAAACCATGTACGATCAAAAACTCCTCTTCCCAATCTGTGGAAGGAGTCCCCCAAGTGATTAGAAGCAGCCTCCATTAGAGACATCCAGACTGTACATCAAACCTCCTCCCAGACCAGAAAGACCCAAGAAACATCCAACCCCCAAACAACCTAGGGGCCAGTTTCACTTTGCAGAACTTGCCTTCTCTCTTTTAGAGAGTGTACTGTCGCTTTAAAAGCCTGCCTTCTGTTTTCACTGGGGGCACAGACCTCTAATTCATCAGGAGTCAAAACAATGCTTTCGGCACTGACACATACATCCCTTTTTGAAACGGCTAAGTTATTTAAATTTCCAAATAGAAATCCAGTAGACCCTAGAACAATGTGCGGGTTAAGGGAGCCAACACCCCACACTGTTGGAAATCTGCCGAAAGCTTTTGACTCCCACCAGATCTTAACTACTGATAGCCTACTGCTGATCAGAAGCTTTACCAATTACATAACTAGTGAACTGACACATATTTTGTACATGTGTTATATACTATATTCTTATAACAAAATAAGCTGGAAAAATGTTTTTAATAAATCCTAAGAGCAACTACAGGGGGAGTACTGTACTGTATTTATATGAAAAAAGAAAAATCAGCCCATAAGTGGACTCTTCCAGTTCCTATCCATGTTGTTCAAGAGTCTTCACCCAACCAGTGTACAAAATGATGTCCTCATTCTGGGATTTTTAATTCCTATTTGTCAATGTTTAAGGATTGCAACTTACCAGTAGCAAAGCTTTAACTGTAATAAACAAACAAAAAACAAAACCAACATACGTTTTCTGTCCTAAGGGTCAAAATTTTTAAGAAGTGAACTGCATGGGACATTACATGTAAGAATTGATGAAAACGTTATTAAAGCCAAAAGATCAAATTTGGACGCTGTTAGAAGTCACTACAACCATCATTTTAACTTTTTTCAAGGGAAGTTCTGTCAGTGACTAACCTGATTTATTATTAAATACATGTATGCTTTTAATAAAACAGGAAAATAACAGGGTGCTTGGGTGGCTCAGTAAGTTAAGGCTCCGACTCTGGCTCTGGTCATGAGCTCACTGTTTGTGGGTTCGAGACCCATCTCAGGCTCCGCACAATGTGGAGCCTGCTTGGGATTCTCCTTCTTTCCCAGTCTCTCTGCCCCTCCCCCACTTGCATGTGCTGTCTCTCTCAAAAATAAATAAACTTTAAATAAAAAACAGGAAAACAACGTTTTTTTATAAGTTGGAAAAAACATGCAACTTCTGCCAGTGATTAATACACAATTTGTTTAATTTATGCTAAAATCAGCAAAAAAGTGATATATATTAAGATTAAATAACAAGCATGAGAACACGGAATGAATTCATAAGCACATTACAGAAACAGATCATTTGCATGTCATAAAATTATCCTATCAACTTTAGGTTCCCTTTTTATTAATTCATGTGGATTAACTTTATTCTTCAAGTGTTATTCTTTCCTAGGCTCTTTCAGAAAAAAAAAAAATTTAATGAAATGTTATCACCTGAAAATAAATATGGTGCAATCGATCTGGATGCTGAATCAATTTGAATTTGTTTCAAGTCCAGAGTCCATGAATAATAAGCTAAATCTGTAAAAAAATATTTTTTAAAGAAAATGCGCTCTCAGTATAGATTTTCTTCAACATCAAAAAGAATAAAAATATATATATCTTAGTAAAATAAGAGTTGCTAGAAAGCTATATTATATCAAAATTTAGTACATGCTTTACATAAACATCCTTTAACTTAGATGTCATAATAAACTAAGACAGATGCTAAAAGTCTGTGTTTAAGCATCAAATATAATAAATTCATGTCTGATAAAGAATGAATAATGAATAAATTAACTAACAAAACATCTCTCTTCTCACACATTTGACTATTGATCCCTTTTGTGAAGTGTTATTTAGGTAGCCTCTTTGAATTTTAAAACATTAATTTTGTTCCAAATGTATAATATACTGACAAAATGTATATCAAATTGCATTTGGAAGATTAAAGTACAATTGAATCACTTGTGTGGTTGATTTTTAAAATAATTTTAGATCATTTTGCTGAGGACAACAAAACCTATTATTAGTTTCATATTGTCTCTGTAGCAAGTTGACACAAACCTAAAGGCTTGAAACAACACAAAGTTATTAGTTTACAATTCTGCAGATCAGAAGGCACAATGGGTCTCATGGAGCTAAACTTCTTTCTGAAACCTCTAAGGGAGAATCCATTTTCTTGTCTTTGACAGCTCTAGAAAGCACCCCTTGGCTTGTGGCCTCCTTCCTGCAACTTAAAGCCAGCAAATGTCAGTGGGGTCTTATGATGGCAGCTGGAAAACAAACAAACAGACAGACAGACAATGAAGTGAGTCAATATTTAAACATTTTCCAGTGCAAGTAAAAGATTTATTTACACTGTAACCTAGCCTATTAAGTGTGACATTGCATTATAGTTTACTTATTTATTTTGGGAGAAAGAGAAAGTGCAAGTGTGGGGGTTGGTCAGAGACAGAGGGAAGACAGAATCCCCACCAGGCTCTGCACTGTCAGCACAGTGCCCAATGCGGGGCTCAAACTCATGATCTGCAAGATCATTACTTTAGCTGAAGTCAGAGGCTTAACCAGGTGCCCCAAAATAGCATTATATCTAAAAAAAATCTGTCGATACCTTAATTACAAATATTTTATTGGTAAAAAATGCTGTCATCTGAGCTTTCAGCGACTCACAATCTTTTTGTTGGTGGAGAGTCTTGCTTCAATGTTGATAACTGCTGACTGATGAGGGTGGTGGTTGCTGAAGGTGGGGTTGGCTGGGGCTATTTCTTAAAATAAAACAATAAAGCTTGACTCATTGATTGACGCTTCCTTTCTAAACAATTTTTCTGTAGTATGTGATGCTGTTTGAGTATTTTATCCACAATTAGAACTTTCAAAACTGAGTTAATTTTCTTAAACCTTGCCACTGCTTTATCAGTGAAGTTTATGTAATATTCTAAATGCTTTGCTGATATTTCAACAGTCTTCATATCTTCACCAGAAGTAACTTTCACCTCAGGAAACCACTTTCCTTGCTCATCCAGAAGAAAGGACTCCCCATTCATCCAAGTTTTATCATGAGAATGAAGCAATTCAGTCCCATCTTCAGGCCCCACTTCTAATTTTAGTTCTTGCTGTTTCCAACACAACCACGGTCACTTCCTCCCCTGAAGTCTTGAATCCCTCAAAGTCATCATGAGGGTTGGAATCCACTTTTTCCAAGTTCCTGTTATTAATCCTTTTGTTCA
This sequence comes from Panthera uncia, assembly GCF_023721935.1. Classification (NCBI taxonomy): domain Eukaryota; kingdom Metazoa; phylum Chordata; class Mammalia; order Carnivora; family Felidae; genus Panthera; species Panthera uncia. Next base: position 26,009,948 of record NC_064811.1, on the reverse strand, counting down.
TCTCTATCAGAGTTCTTAGGTGACCAGGTACATTGTCAATGAACAGTCATGTTTTGAAAAGAATCTTTTTTTTTTTTTTTTTCTTTTCTGAGCAGTAGGTCCCGATAATTGGCTTAAAATATTCAACAAACCATGTCGTAAACAGCTGTGCTCTCATTCAGGCTTTGTTGTTCCACTGAGAGAGCATCAGCGGAGTAGATTTAACATAGTTTTTTGGAATAGTAAATGAGCACTGGCTTCAATTTAAAGTCACTGGCTGCATTAGCCCCTAAAAAAAGGATCAGCCTGTGTTTTGAAGCTTTGCAGCTAAGCATTCACTTTTTTTCTCTAGGTATTGAAATCCCAGATGACATTTTCTTCCAATATATGGCCGTTTCATCTACCCCGAATATCTGTTGTTTAGTGTAGATATCTTCATGAAGTATTTTAGCGAGATCTTCTGGATAAGTTGCTGCAACTTCTACACCAACACTTGTTGCTTCCCCTTGCATTTTGATGTTATGGAAATGCCTTCTTTCCTGAAGCCAAATAAACTAACCTCTTAGCTTCAGACTTTTCTTCTTCAGCTTCTCATCTCTCTTAGCCTTCACAGACTCGAAGAGAGTCAGGGCCTTGCTCTGGATTGGGCTTTGGCTTGGGAGTGTTGTGGCTGGTTTGATCTTCTGTCCAAACCACTAAAACGTCTTCATGTCAGCAATAGGCATGTTTCACTTCTCATTTATATGCTCACTGGAGTAGTATTTTAATTTCCTTTAAGAACTTCTCCTTTGCATTCACGATGTGGCTAACTATTTGGCACAAGAGACCTAGCTTTTGACCTGTTTTGGCTTTTAACATGCCTTTCTCACTGAGCTTAATTGTTTCTAGCTTTTGATCTAAATGAGGGATGCTTGACTCTGCCTTTCACTTTAACACTTAGAGTCCATTGTGGAATTGTTAATTGGACTAATTTCAATATTGTTGTGTCTCAGGGACTAGGGAGACCTGAGGAGAGGGAAGGAGCTAGGGGAATGGCTGGTCTGTGGAATAGTCAGAAATGCATAACGTTTGTCAATTTAGTTCACCGTTGTATACGGGCATAGTTTGTGTCTTCCCCCAAAACACTTACAATTGTAACATCAAAAATTACCAGTTGCATATCATCATGACAAATATAATAATAATGAAAAAAAAGTTTGAAATACTGTGAGAATTAACAAAATGTGACACAGAGACGTGAAGTGAGACGATGCTGTTGGAAAAAAATGGCGCCCATAGTGCTGCTTCGTGCAGGGTTGCCACAAATCTTCAATTTGTAAAACAAAACAAAACAATGTACGATACAATGGGGGGATGCCTGCATATAGTCCTCTGAGACTGTGAGCATAAACCCGGCCAGCCACCAGAGCCAGGTGACCTGGAGTCTGCAGTCAGAAATCTGGGCTCCAAATGAGTGTAGAAGCTTCTTTTCTGGGTTATACTGGCAATGGCGCGAGGCAGAGGAACAGTGCCAAGATGGCACCTCCCGCCTAAGTTCTTTGAGATCAGCTGTGTAGGCCACTAAATGTGTGCCAGATGTGAAGCTTGCCCCTCATGTGGAAGCTCTAAGGAAAGCAAAAGAATCTCCTTCACAAAAAGACTTGGCAGTATTCCACAGTCTACCATGTGTGCAGTCACTTGGGGGTAGCCTGTTGAGAACGGTCCCTCTGATAGTGCCTACCTTCTGAGGTCTCTAGAAAGATTACTGTCTGCCCCTAGGTTCGCGTTTAATCAGAAGCCTGCCCTTCAGGCCACAGTCATTAGGAATAACTAACAGGCCTCCTTCACAGAAAAACTGAGCTCCTAGTTCTGTTGTTCTGGGCGTGGTAGTTGTTTAAGAATGCTTCCTCTGTTGGTTGTAGTCCTGCGGGACCCAGGAACAGAAGCCCCACTGGCTACCAGACCCAGGTGATGTAGAGGTGTCCCCTGGCAGCAGTCACAAAAAATCAGGGGTCTGAGCTCCTTTCTGGGTGATATCAATTATTATAGTCTCATGTGACAAGGAACATAAGCTCCCCTGGTCTTCAGAGCCCGGTGCTTAAGAGGATCAAAACTTGAGGCACCTTTTCCATAGAATACAACATTTTCACGGTTTTCAGGAAAAGGGATACGAACAGTTCAGAATGGGAGGGCAGTGTGTTAATTGTCTACCTCAATTATCATTATAAAAATATAATCCCATGATTACATCTGTCATTCATTTGAAAATTGTTATTGATCTTTGACTATGGGCAAGGCATGAAAATATGTGTTGAAGACACATTAATACATGGCTCTTAATCTCCAAATATATGGCACATAGTGAGAGAATGAGGGTAGTTAGTGTATTAGTAAAATTCTATGTGATAAAAAGTGTGTGATGAGGGGTGGCTAGACGGCTCAGTCGGTTGAGCTTCTGACCTTTGATTTCCCACGTCATGGGATTGAGCCCTCTGTCAGGCATAGGATTCTCTCTCTCCCTTTCTCTCTGCCCATAGCCTGCTCCAGCTTGCTCTCTCTCTCTCTCAAAATAAATATTGAAAAAATATATCTATACAGAAATAAAATTTAAAAAATAAATAAAAAGTGTGTAATGAATAGTAAGCAGGATGCTAGAAGCAGAACAGTACTGAAGAGGCTCTCCTTCTTCACGAAGGGTAAAATGAGCATTTTGCACATGGCATTTTTTTAATGTTTATTTATTTTTGAGAGAGAGAGAGAGAGTATGAGCAGGAAGGGAGCAGAGAGAGAGGAAGACACAGAATCCGAAGCAGGCTCTACGCTCTGAGCTGTCAGCACAGAGCCTGATATAGAGCTCGAACTCACGAGCTGTTGAGATCATGACCTGAGCTGAAGTTTGCCACCCAGGCACCCTGCACATGGGATTTTTTTATTTTTACTTATTTTTATTTTTATTTTTTTAATTTTTCAATGTTTATTTATTTCTGAGACAGAGAGAGACAGAGCATGAGTGGGGGAGGAGCAGAAAGAGAGGGAGACACAGAATCCAAAGCAGGTTCCAAGCTCTGAGCTGTCAGCACAGAGCCCAAAACTGGGCTTAATCTCAGAAACCATGAGATCATGACCTGAGCCGAAGTTGGTCCCTCAACCAACTGAGCCACCCGGGTGCCCCATGGAATTTTTTAAACTGAGCCCCTAAATATAAGTAAAAAACATCCCATTCATACACACACAGATGGATGTGAGTGTGTGTGTGTGTGTGTGTGTGTGTGTGTGCATACTTGCAGTGTAGATGCAGCTAAATGAAACAATTTATCCAATGATCCTGAAGTGGAAAGGCATGAAGAGGAAATTCTAGAAAATAAAATATACAATGTTTCTATAGTAGCGTGTGAGAAACAGATGATAGTATTGTCAGTGGTAAACATGAGAATTAAGTAAAAACATCAAATGAGGAGGAACCTTTATGTATAAAGAGATTGAGATTATTTTCAACTCTAAAAGTTTTTGATAGAAAATTCATTTAATCATGCCTATATCTAAGAGGATTTTTTCCCATAGTTATTGGAAAATTAAATGGAGGTTGGGGTGGAATTATGAATAATTAATGACAAATTCAGAAATTGTTGCAGTAACTGAGAGAAGAGAGTGAAATTCTCCAGGTAAGTAGAGAGAAACTCATTTTGTGAAACAGGTAGGCCATGATCTATGACATCTGCCTTCTACAAGTATCTATCACCAATGTTTTGCTAGCCTGGACAGAGGATTCATCTCTTCACGATAGGATGCTAAGTCCACGAGAAAGTAGTTTCACTTGAGGTAGCAGTGTTGTGCAAAGTTCTATTTCACAGCAGGTTAAACATTCTTGACTGTCAAACAAATGTGTATTGTAATAGTCACAAGTGTCCTTTCAATGCACACATGCAATAAGGATAGTTTTTAATGTCCACAGCCCAGAAAATTCTAGAAACTGAAGTTATTTTTTTTTAATTTCCCATAACTATGTATGTGAACACTGCATCCGTCACCTGAGCTAACATTTAAGCATCTCCCTGCCTCCATCTGTCTTCCACAGCAAAACTCTTTGCTAAATTATTTAAGACTTATTGTATGGCGAGCTCTCTCCCCACTTTCCACTCTAAGAACTCGGCACTTTGAAAGAGACAGGAAGGTTATCTTCATTGCTGTGGATATGAAGAGCGTATTTTGTAACTTTAAATACAGGAATTTAACTCTGTTTTCTGTCTATTTGGTGTAATTTCTAAACCAAAGCCTGCCTTCCATGGACTAAGGGGAGGTTCAACTGGTAACATGGGAAGAGTATAAACTCAGTTAAGAGCTTGAAATTTTATTCAGCAGCAAGTGGCATTAACAACAGAAATGAAGGATTTTTGCTAGATTTTGGTTGAAGTCGCAATGAAATAAATACAACAGGAGAATGGCTAAGCCACTCTTAAGCTCCCAAGAAATAAAATCGAGTGGTGAGCTCCAAACTCAGTAAAGTGAAGGAGAGGGGGTCAGCTAGAAGGGCAATCAGATTGCACTTAAGGAAGAAGACGGAATGGGCATTCTGTGAAGAAATTATTTTTTATTTGATTCTTCAAAAAGAAAGTTTTTAAGGCACAGTGAAGTCGGTCAGTAGAAAAACGTTCAAGAAAGAAGAGAGAAGACAAAAGATGAATGGTAAGCATAGAATAATGTATACACTTGTCAAATCAGTATGTTGTGCATCTGAAATTAATTTAACATTGTGTGCCAACTATGCTCAATGAAAAATAATAATAATAAACCAATTTCCCCACTTGAAAAAAAGAATGAATGTTTGAGATGGGAAACATGATTACTGAATTGAATCTCCTACAGCATTGCTGGCTAATAGAAATGAGCAATATTATGAATTGACTGTTCTTGAATAGTAGAGAATCCAGAAAACATTCTATTTTTTCCAGTTAGCAACTGAGGTCTTCACATAGGTTGTCAAATAGAGCTTTGGTAGGAAATTATTAACTATATCTGAGGATTGTGACAATAAAGATGTCATATTTATTATGTGTTAATAGGTTAATATCCATTAGGTTGCAATTTTATTGAGTACAGATTTTTTTTATCTCAGAATCACTAACACCTTGTCTAGTGCTTACCAAATTATAGGTTCTAAGTAAACTTTTACTGAATAAAGTCAATGAATAAATATTTATTAGTTTGTTTTTTCATTCAACAAATATTAGTAATCACTTCCCAGGCATTGTTCTATGCCTAAAGATAAAGTATTAACAAATACCATTATATCCTCTCTTTTACCTATCATCATATGAGTATAAAAGAAGAATTTTTCGACATTTATATTAATGTGTCATGACTAGTGTATTGTGATTAGATAGAAGTTGAGAATGTGCCAGCATTTTTACTGGATTTTTTAGTTTGATAAATTCATTTATCCAAAATAAATACATAAATATATAAACATACAGAGATAAATATTACATCTGTATTTGTATAATATATATGTGTGTGGGTGCAAATATGTATCTGTCACATTTAGAAGAGTACCACTGCTATGCATTGGTATGATTTAAGTGGAAACAATATGTTCATATTATTTTAGCTTTGCATAAAGCAATAAAATACTGAAATGTTAGAATTTGGCTAATTTGTCTGGCTGTCTATATATGGGGAGAGACAGGGAGATGTCAGAAAGATGTCACCTAATGATTACTAAGAATCCTTGATTTTAAAAAGAGTATATTAAATGAAATGGTATTTCCAAATATTTAGATATTCTAGATTATTAAAAGGTGACCAGAATATCCCTATATTTTCAGCAATTTATACTGTTCACTTATTGTTTCAGGTATTATTTTCTGTGCTATTGAAACTAAAAAAAAAAAAAAAAAAGACAACAACTAAGTAATAGCTCTGTGTCAAACAATCTTTTTCCATTGGGAAAGATACATACATATATATATATATATATGTGTGTGTGTGTGTGTGTGTGTGTGTATACATACATGCATATATGTATATACATATACATACATATATATATGCTTCTCGCTAAGGATGCACTGGTAAGGTTTATAACCATTCTTCAAGTCAACCTCCTTTTTATTTCCATACAAATTAATATTGTTTCTGTTTTTTGAAAGGGTTTAATACAGTAAGATTTTGTATAGCAGTCAGTATACTTTGCATGATGAGACATTGACAATTGGCAAGTAGATTGATCAAATGGAGGAGGCTGGAACTTAGAGATTTCTAATTGATTGCAGGAACATAGACTCCCCTGTTTAATGACATGACACTGGTAAAGTTTTAGGGCTATAAATTTGGAACCAATTGGAAGAAAATCTTCCCATGGTGTGGGACCACTGGCAAAATACTCCACGTCAGGAAATCAGCCAGAAAAATACTGTAGCAGCACCTTAAAATGGACTATATAATTTTATGGCCAGTGTAACATGTGTAGCTATGAAAGTTAAAATAATGAAGGGTAAAATAAAAAGAGGTAATTAAATACCACACTTCAGTGCATTAACCATTTATCCACAGGGGCAAGGGGAGGCCTCCTTTTCTTTAATTGGTTCTTGTAAACAATTCACGTTTTAGTTTCTATGCTTTCATAAGATCTCCTTTATTTTGTTATTGCAAAAACTTCATTTGTGGCTTTGTGCTAAAAATAGTTTGCCGATGTATTTGGAAAGACATGGTGTCTGGTCTAACACTTAGCATAATGCAGGCCCTCAGGGAGCTGTGGCCTTCATTTATATTTCAGATTACAGAAACTTGAGGGTATAAAATGTTCTAAAATCTCATTTATAATCACTTTTCTCTGGGTTTTGCCTCCACCTCGTATTATAAATCTTTTGAATATTTTCAAAATCTCATTCAAAATCTCAATTTTCTTTTTCTGCAAGCAACGAGTGATATAATCCTGATATAAATTGTCACTTGTCTTAGGAACGTTCAAAGTATAATTAAACATTATAATTAAGGGAAGTTTTACTTAGGTTTTTTTAAGCCTCCAGTTATATAAAAAAAATAAAAGGTGAAAGTGTTCCATTATTATGAAATATTGTAAAAGTCGTGTGACCTTAGGTAGTGAAGTTGACTCAAATACTTGGCGTTCTATCAACCTCTATTTACTTTATGTAACATTGTAGTTTAAGACAACCTTACAAATTATGTAGTGCACCTGTTCATCCAATGCATGGATGCAAAATAAAATAAGTTAAAAATAGATAATATGTGACAGTTTAAATAATAGACTATACGGAATACACTGTGTCTCTTCCATGTTACTTAATTGGCTTCAACAATGATCTTACATCCTCTCTTATGATGGACTGTTGCACTGTTTCCAAAACACTTATTAATAGTAATTTTTATTGAGCATTAACTATAGGTGAGAGGCTGTAATGGATAGTATCTGCTTCAATTCAATTAGTTGCCATAATATATTTGCATTATCAATATAATCGCCTAGCTTTATAGGTAAATGAGTTCAAGCAAAAAAATTAAGTATCCTGTCCCAGGTCATCAAGCTTCATGTTAGAGCAGGGATTCACTCTTAGATTGGATTCAATCCTATCAGCCCTAACACTTACTGGCTGTACAAAATTGGGCAAGAATTTATTTCACTCTGCCTCTATCATATCATCTAAAACAAGTAATAATTAAAATATATGTCTCATAGAACGAAGGGAAAGATAAGACAAAAAAGAACAAAATGAGGAAAAAATATCAGCAGGTATCTATCGGAGTGTGGAAGTTTGGAAATCTGTCCTGTTGAATTTGCTATGTAATAAAATATTGCCACAATATCTCCATGGGCTACAGACAAAGACTTTCCCTTGCAAATTAACATATGAAGGTATGAAAGAGAAGGAGAGGCAGTTGACATATATTAATTATTAATCAACATGACAATGAGATACTGGGATAGATCAAACAATAATCAGTTGATGGTTGCATATTAACAAGATTTTTGATTAGTAATCTCTAAAGAAGAGACTATTTCACCCCTTGGGGTGAAGAAAAAAGTTTTGGAAATTCTATTCACATTTGCATTTATAGTTATACTTAGCTTAAAACTTAGAATAGTACATAAGCTTTACCTAAATTTATCATCTGCTTTTTGAAAGGAGCTTATAATAAATCAAACAATTTTAGATTAGAATAAAAGTACATGTTAAGAATACAAGCATCTCAAGGGTAGAGATATTAGATTTGTTGTATCTTAAGTAGCCCTTATGGAAATAAAACTATGGGTAACAATTTACAAGATTATTTTTGTCTCTTTCTTCCCTGATTTGTGATAAAGGAATAATATATTTTTCAGACGGAATAAAATCAAAGGAAATGATAAAAATAAAATGATTCTTAAGACTCAAAGTCTGTACTTACATCATTACTAGTGATGTACCATCTAGGGGTACCTAGAATTCTACATCCGCTTAGGGCTTAAAACAAATGACTTATATTGTGACTTGAGGGATGGAGTGAAAAAGAAAATAAAAATTCTTAAAACAATACATTCTTTGCTACCTGTGAACTATAGCAAACTAGGGGAACTGTCATCAGCAATATGCTCTAGAGATAACCTTTAATCATTTCTCAGGATCACATGAACTTTGAAAATGTCAAAGAACAAGTACTATAGCCTTTTCAGAATGGAATTTGGGTGCCTGTAGTCATCCCAGGAAGAGTTTTTTTCAGAAATCATTGCTGTGTTTTCCAACAAATGCTGTTAGGATATGAAACTGGATTTTTCTTTTGGATAGCAATATAATCGAAAGACTTTCCTAGCCAATGTATTAAGTTTTCTATCCATCCCGTGGAATTTAAGGAAGTATAGTATTGTATATAAAATAACTAGGAATTTTAATTATATTGAGAAAGCAGTGCTACAGTGAAAACTAATTTTAAATTAATTCTGTTATCACTTGATTGATTCAAGGGGAAAAATATTTTTTTTCTGAATATATCTTTATATAAAATATGTGACTATTTCCATACTGTATTGCCATACTACATACCGCATTTTCGTTTCTTTTTCAAATATTTATAACCAAATACAAATAAAACATGAAATGAATCTTTGATAATACTTTGTTTTGCTTGATTGAACTACTGCCTTAAAGCCCAAATAAATGAAACATTATTACTATTATCATTAGTGCAAACTGTTTTGTCTCTGGATGACAACATCGAGAAAAAAATACAGTGTATTATCACTGCAGCAATTCTGCCTTAGCAGAGTTATGTTCTAGAATAGATAGTGTTTTAGACAGTAGTTACCATATAAAACACTTTAGGCTGTCAAATTATGTATAGCAAAAGCCTTATCATTAGGGTTGGCCATACTTCACTTACATCATTTTTTAAGATGTAATTCGAAAGTAAAAGTATACTATAATGCAAATTACTTTATGATGATTATAAGACAACAGTTGACACATTGGCAGTTGGTTTGAGCTAATAATTTCAGAAATATAAAATAACGGAGGATTCTATAATGAAGTTCATCATTCCTGGTACCTTCACATGAATGTTGCTATGTTTAAATGCTTGTGACTCCCCAAATGCATATGTTGAAATGCAAATGACCCATGTGGTGGTATTAGGAAGTGGGGCTTTGAGGGAATGCTTAAGTTATGAGGGTAGAGCCCTCATAAATTTGTACCAGTGCTTTTATAAAGAGACCCCACAGAGCATTCTTGCCCCTTCCATCAATAGAGGACACAGTGAAAAGTTGGCAGTCTACAGCCCTTCACCAGAACCCAGGCATATTGACACCCTGATCTTGGACTCTAGCCTCTAGAACTGTGAGAAATAAATTTCTGTCACTTATAAGCTATCTATTCTATGGCATTCGGTGAAGGTAGCCCAAAAGGACTCAGACAACTGTGTTCCTGCCTTGGAAGACCATCTAAGACAAGAATCTAGTGACTAAATCATTTTAGGCACCTGGCTTTCTCCAGGTAGACAAGTTCTTCTCCATAGTTTTTACTTCCTTATTTAGCCTGTATTTACTATGCATGCTTGCAAACAAAAAGCCGTTTTGCAAATAAAAAAGATCTTCCACATGCATATAAGGTAACAGTGGGACACACACGCACACAAAATGACTAATACAGTGACAATGTAACTGCTAATAGAAATAACAGAAGCTGCTCTTTAGGGAAGGAAACCATTATGACCTCAAGCAAACTTTCTGGTAAGAATTTTTGAGGTCCATGATTTCCAATGTCACATTTTCCTACACAGTTTTTTTTTTTTCCAATGTCACATTTTTGAGTGCCAATTTTTGTTTTCAAATTACGTGATTGCAGATGAGTTTGGAAGAGGATCTCGTGGAATGAGAGGCCAGTGTCCATCTGAGAGAGGGCAGACTGCCAATTGATAGGGGACAGCTAGCACCCAAGATCTTTTTTTCCATTTTGTGCAAGTACGACAGGCCACATTCCCCTATCAATATCTAAAGGACATGGGGATAAAAGTCGGTCTTTTCTAGGGGAAATCACTCTACTAGCTGTATCAGAACTGGAACCTTGGAGATTCTGCTGGAGGCAAAAAGCTCTAGAAAGAAATATCTGTGTAAACTCTGTTTTCCAGGGTTTGTTATACACACACCAAAGATTACGCCACAGAGAACATAAACTAGCAGATCCTACTTGTGAAAAGGAAAGGTGTTTTGTGGGATAGTTTACACAGTGAAAACATATTAAGTGAAAAAAACCTGATACAGACAGCACCCACATTAGACTTCACACAGTACAGATATGTCTCAAATCCTATACGTCCCGTTCCTGAACGAATTCACTGTCTACCAAGAGCTAACCACTATACTCATTCCCATGCCCTTTATTTTATTTATTTTATTTTATTTTATTTTTAATTTTTTAAAAAATGTTTTATTTATTTTTGAGACAGAGAGAAACAAAGCATGAGCAGGGGAGGGGCAGAGAAAGAGGGAGACACAGAATTTGAAGCAGGCTCCAGGCCCTGAGCTGTCAGCACAGAGCCTGACGCGGGGCTCGAACTCAACCTCTAGATCATGACCTGAACCGATGCAGGACGCTTAACCGACTGAGCCACCCAGGAGCCCCTCCCATGCCTTTTAATGTGTCTTTATATCTTACTACATTGTTCATCCTTAATGCATTTGCTTTGTTAACATATCTTTGATTAATATATATGGCTTGCATTTTTCTAATCTAAATCCATGGCATCTTTAACATTGTTTTCTTCACTCCAAATCTGTTATATTTTTCATACGGATATATACAGCTCTTATTTGTTTCTTTCATTTGACCTCAGTCTACTACTATACTGCATGAGTATTCTAAAGTGTATGTACCTATTCTACTAGTGTGAGTTTAGTGCCCCTTCCTTCATTTTTTCAAAATCTTGTATCTTTCTGTTACAAGCTGTAATGTTTCCCTTAGATTACATAATTATATTACCTATTACCAGTTTATAGAAAATGCACATCTTTACCTTTAATGGGTATTTTAGGAATATGCTCTATCAGCACTCCAGTGGATACTGTCAGGAGGGTTTTAGATTTGATGGGTATGCCATTATATCTTGTGGGCATAAATGAAAGTATCATTTCTGGAAACAGACATATAAATCTATAACTAAACCGGAGATAAGTAAACTTCCACAATATGTTGCCTTCAAATGCATTTACCTTTTGAAACGGATGTTCACCAACATTCACAAACCATAGTTTCTGATTAAAATCGAGTAATATTTACTTTTATCACCAGTGTACTTGCTGATCCCCTAATATTATTAATTTGGTCAAATCTAAAACATACTAGTAATGATTACATTTGTGTTCATTGGTTTCATTTTATGTGTCTTTGAATATTAAATTATCTAAATTTTCAAAAGCCTCTTAATCAGGTATGGACAGAAATCTTAAACTTTTAAATTGCTAGCGGCTAAGGAAACATTTTTCAGTATAGATTCTCACTATTTTCTACACTTTTTTGATTGCATTTACATGTAAAAATATTTCCTCTAGCTTCGCCCCATTGGACATAATTAATTAAATACATCCAATTTTGGAAAATTAGTATGTTTTAAAAATATTGAGATTATACTGTTAGACACATAACTTGCAAATTTTCTTCCATTTGAAAAATGATATTAAAATTATATGGAAAATGTAGCACTAAGCACTTTTCTTCTGTACATGTCATGACAAATATTAGCATTGTGTACCTTCAGCATAAATGGGGTTGACAAACTGTCAGAACTCATAAATGCATAGAGGTAAAGAAATTGAAATTTAGTCCCATCCTTCCTTAAGAAAAATTTTCCCCTTAAATTATTAATAGGCACAGATAGAAGTGAAGTATTAACAGTAATGATTACAAAAAGAATATTGAATCATGGTAATTAGATAATCAGATACTTTTATTTATTTTTGTGTTTATTTTTTTGTTTGTAAGACTACTACTAGTTTGATAGCCTCATGCTTTTATTATTTACTCAATTATCATAGGGCAATTATACACTAATCAAAGAATTACAAATAACAATGACACCTGCCTTTCATTTATGTCAATATATCTGTGCTAATATTTCTACAGAGAAAGGAACAGTCAGATCTTCTTAACTTCCACCCAAACTCTTCTGAGAAATTAAAAATCTTGACTTCTTAAAAATATTTGTCTCATGGTGAATTTAAAATGTCTTTTCTTTGTATCTCAACATTAGAGAATATATTTTAGGTTCTTAAAATATTATTGGGTAAATTTCAAACTCAATTTAAAAAATGTTTATTTATTTATTTTATTTTTTAAAACTTCTTTGATGTTACTTTTGAGAAAGACAGAGACAGAGTACAAGAGGGGGAGGGACAAAGAAAGTAGGAGGGACAGAGAGAGAGAGAGAGAGAGAGAACCCAAAATAGGCTCCAGGCTCTGAGCTGCCAGGGCAGAGCCCAAAGTGGGGCTCAAACCCATGAAAGGTGAGATCATACCTGAACTGAAGTCGGACACTTAACTGACAGAACCACCCAGGCACCCCTGTTTATTTATTTATTTTGAGAGAGAGAGGGAGAGAAAGAGAGAGAGAGAGAGAGAGAGAGAGAGAGAGAGAGAGAGAATGAGCAGGGAGAGCAGAGAGAGAGTTCCAAGCAAGCTCCACATTGTCAGCACAGAGCCTGATGTGGGGCTCGAACACACAAACTGTGAGATCATGACCTGAGCTGAAATCAAGAGCCAGATGCTTAACTAACTGAGCCACCCATGCACCTCTCAAACTCAATTTTATAGCATGTAAATATTACCCAGTGGTAGACAGAGACACATTCCCCTGAAATGTCTACAAATAATGATCTCCAAAGTGGTTTAGATGTTTCTAATCTGTGGATATGTTAGTTCATATGACAAAAAGAAATGACTTAAGGTTGTAGGTAAAATTAATGGTGCTCATCAGTTGACCTTAAAATGGGGGAGATTATCCTATACTACTTGAATTAGACCAGTGTTATCACAGTGATCCTCAAAAGTGGAAGAGGTAGGGGGGACCTGGCTGACTCAGTCAATAGAGCTTGTGACTCTTGATCTCTCTTTAGGCTGTGAGTTAGAGACCCATATTGGGTATAGAGATAACTTTAAAATCTAAAACAAAAACAAAAACAAAAACAAAAAACAAAAACAAAACAAAACAAAACAAACAAACAAAAGACAAAGTAGCAGAGGTAGAATCAGAGATTGTCACATAAGCAGGACTTGGCTAAATATTGTTGGCTTTGAAATACAGGAGCCAAGGAATGTGGGCAGCCTCAAGAAACTGGAAAAATAATTTTCCCCTATACCCTCCAAAGGAATGTGTACCTGTCCACACCTCAATTAGTCCAGTTAGAGGCTTTATGAACTTCTGATCTCCAGAACTTAAAATAAAGCATTTTTGTAAGCCACTAATTTTGTAAGTTTTTGGTTTTCTGTTTGTTTGTTTTGCTTTGTTGTTGTTGTTGTTGTTGTTGTTGTTTTGGGGGGTTTACAACAGCATGTTGGAAACTTACATATGTCCTAAAGGACATTTAGGTTTTTCATGCATTGCATTGATGGTATTTCAATGAATAGAATATCAATCTACAAATATTCACATTTTAGAACATGTATTTAAGTCCCAATGTTTATCCCATTTTCTGTCAAAATTCACATAGTATTTTACTCAGAAACTTGGATTACCAAACAACCACAAGTGTTAGATGGGCAACGCATTAATTTTGGGTAAATTTGTCTCTTAGCACTTTGTTGTTAACACTTCTTTTCGGGGGATAGAAATCATTTGAAGCTCTGATATTTCCCAATTCTTTTTCCTTGTGTGTATTACTTTGACATAACTTCCTCAAATTGCCTCCTGCCATTTAGCTATAAACATGTCTATATGCTCATCTTATTTCAGATTGTCAAGCTCATGTTTTATTTTCTCAAGGATCAGTTTGTGGGTATTAATCAGCTAGTTCAGGTCAAGACAATAACAAAAGCAAATCCTTTGTTTTATGAACAGACAAGGATACTGTTTCTTAACTCCATTGTATGAATTTAGTGCTTAGAAATTCCATAACGTCTATATATCTACGTGTTTCAAACTCAGCCATCACTTATTCCTGTATGAATGGTGCACTCCTAGAGAAAGAAGCGTTTGCTACTCATTTTGATATGAAGATCATGGCACACTCAGGACAGCCTGTTTCAGGGTCTCAGTGCTCCTTCTATAATACTGTACTCTCAGAGTGCTGATAGCTGTGTCTCTAAGACTGGAAATTGTAAGCAAAAGAATCTTCCCAGGGAAAAATAAGTAATAAGTCATCCTCCAGAAAAAAATGCAATCATGGGAAAATGTAAGTTTAAAGAAAGCAAATAAAAATCTAGAATAAATGTAAATGGACTACTTCTTTATATAAAGAAAGTGGAGGGGCGCCTGGGTGGCTCAGTTGGTTAAGCATCCAACTTTGGCTCAGGTCATGATCTCGTGGTTTGTGAGTTGGAGCCTTGCGTCAGGCTCTGGGCCGACAGCCCAGAGCCTGGAGCCTGCTTCGGATTCTGTGTCTCCCCCTCTCTCTGCCCCTCCTACACTCATGCTCTGTCTCTTTCTGTCTCTCCATAATGAATAAACATTATTTTTTTTTTTAATTTAAAAAAAGTAAAAAAATAAAGAAAGTAGAGTGTTGATGAGTTCCATGGCTCCAAGAAGGTAGTTTGCCTTCTGAATCAGGAACATTTCATCAGATTTATTGGAAACATGCAATCACACACTCAATCACACACACGCACACACACACACACACACACACACACACACACACACATTGAAGATGGTAGGCAAGAAAGAGTGAACTTAGCAGACCTGGGTTGCTAAAACCTTATATTCCAAAAAAGTCTGTCTTCAGAACTGGCCTTTGGCCAGCTCCTGGGAAATAACTTCAGAGCTCTTACTATACTTTCTTTGAAAAAACTATTTTTTTGTATGTCTGTAGCCTTGGGTCTTGCTCTGCTAATTTGACCAGATAGTTTATCTTTACAAATGTGATTTATGGTGAATGCCAGTGTTTGGTTTGGGGCAAAGGTGGCTGGAGTCTGAGAATCTGAAGTCAATCACATAGCAATATTTCACATATATCATCATGCATTATTGCTGGGAGAATTAGGTGCTTATGTGATGACTCCACAGGTTGGTGTCACCTGAAAGCTTGTACTGTTTCATCTGGACTTTAACCCCATGCACTTTTTTACTTTGCTGATTTTAAACTATATCCTTTGGGGTGATAAACCATAACCATGGGTATAATAGCTTTGTTAAGCCTGGTAAGTCCTTCTAGCAAATTATGGAGACTGAGGTAGGTCTTGGGGACCCAACCACAGATGAAGAAAAGAATATTAGAGTATAATAACATCTATTGTTCTTTCCTTACAAATGAAATGTATCTTGCTTAATGAAATTCCTAGGCTCCAATTACTATTTCTGTGATAACTTTAACACAATTAGGTGAATTTAAAGTAAATTTAACAAAAAATTTAGAGCAGTGATTTTTTTTTTCTTGGTTCCGTATGCTACATAAAAAACAAAGATAATCACCTTCACTCAAAAATAAAGCTTTAAGGAAATTAGGGCACCAGTGATTTTCTGCCCCATATAGTAAAAATTTGATACTGATTTTTTTATGTTCCCCACAGGAGCACATCTTTAATTGTAAATGGAAGCTGGGGTCTGATATACATAATTACAACTTATAGTAAACTTTATAAAAGTATTTTTTACAGATGTGACAGATATGTAACATGTATTGATGCTTCAGAGTGAATTTCCGTCCAGTGCTCATTCATATTTGGAGAGGCTCTAAAACTCTGTTTATCAGATGTCCTTATGGCTAGTCTTTGGGTGTGCTTTAGGATTGGCTCATCAGATAAACTTACATGAAGTAGATCCAGAACCAAATTAAGGGAAGAAGGGTGTGGAACCAGAGATATCCCTTGTACGGACCCAGATCAGGACAGAAGGAATGTGACTATATCATCTCTGCTTTGTTTCTAAGTTGTTGGTTTGTTTCTCCAATGGAGCCTGTGATCATGGCAGAGACAGATTAATTTGGAAGGTGAAATCATTCCTAAGAGTGTGGCCAGAATCTTTTGTAATATACTTCCAATAATTTTGTATCTTCCTAATACTCGGTAATAAATCCCTTTGCTTTCAACTTGTTAGAAAAATTTCAATTGCCTGAAAGCAAACCTTAAATTCAAAGGATTCAATATTTGGAGGAAAGAATGCACCTTTAATTTATGCTGCCTCACAGCTTTACTTGAAAAACTTTCAAAAAAGAAAAAAAAAACATCAATATTTCACAGAATTTTCATGCCAGTGTTTTCTCCTTCAACAGAAACACAACCAATTGCAGTGCCAATTTACCTAATGAATTCCCAACCTACCAGAAGGAGCTCTACTCACATAAAAGGCACAGTCAAAACCTATGCACGGCTTTGTTCTTAAAGGCTCTTTATGTTTAGTTTAACAATGCAGGAAGCTCAAGATAAAATGGGATTATTAAGTGGATAGAGATAGTTCTCTGTTAAAACCATGAAACAGTTATACCAACATGACAGCCACTTTTATGTACCCACCTCAAACCATTTATTTCTTCACCCCTGTCAGAATCTCTAGAGAGCATCACCATCGATACATAACAGATCCATCCCATTTTCTGTAGCCGACAACAAAGAAACAGCCAAGAACACATGCTGAATCATAGGCCAGCAAAACTCCTGCTATTCAAACTCCTCCCTGCCTTAGGCCCTTGCTAACCTAGAATTCTCAGTGAAAGACAGCAATAGCTCATAATTTTGCTTCAGGTAACTCCGAGGATTTAAGAGTTTGTAAAGCATCGAAGGAGTCAGATTGTTTAAGAGTGAGTCTCCCGAAAAACTCCTATTTGCAAAGAAATTTGCATTTCTATCCCTGTGACCTGTAAATAAAACTGAAGACTCACTAGAATGAAAGCATGTTGGTTTGGGGAAATTGTTTTACAAAATAGGCACAGGAGAGGCCTGAAGGGTCCCTGCCATCTTTAACATATGTTTTATAATCTTGTTGAAAAAGGACGAACGTGTTTATTTATGTTCTGGCATTGGCTTAGGCAAGAATTATTAAAATTCTCTTCAGAAAATAATCAACGTAAGACTTGAAACTTTAATTTTCGATATATATTTAATTTTGTTGATGCACGAAAAAAACACATGTTAAGAAAACAAAGTTACCGGATAGTAAAAAAATGGGAACTGTACACAATATAATAAAAAATGAGATAGCAAATAGAATTGTAATCTTTGAACAACCCAAGTAATATATGTAAGTTGGAAAAAAGTACTAACAATAAAATATTTTGAAATAGCGTTTGTGCATTTGAGCTTGTGTCTCTAAATAGCAGAAAATGTAAGAGAAAGGGTATGGATGCATCATCCCAACTCTTCTTTTTTAAAAATGTTTTTTAGGGACGCCTGGGTGGCTCAGTTGGTTAAGTGTCGGACTTCGGCTCAGGTCATGATCTCGTGGTTGGTTAGTTCCAACCCTGCGTGGGGCTCTGTGCTGACAGCTTGGAGCCTGGAGCCTGCTTCCGATTCTATGTCTCCCTCTCTCTCTGACCCTCCCCCCATTCATGCTCTGTCTCTCTCTGTCTCAAAAATAAATAAACGTTAATTAAAAAAAATAAAATAAAAAAAAATAAAAATGTTTTTTAATGTTTATTTATTTTTGAGACAGAGGGAGACAGAGCACAAGTAGGGGAGGGGCAGAGAGAGAGAGGGAGACACAGAATCTGAAACAGGCTCCAGGCTCTGAGCTGTCAGCAGAGAGCCCGATGAGGGGCTCAAACCCATGAACTGTGAGATAATGACCTGAGCCTAAGTCCAGACGCTCAAACCGACTGAGCCACCCAGGCGCCCCATCATCCCAACTCTTCTTAATCATGGTACCAGACTATAAAGTCTCTCTCCCTCATGTAATTCCCATTTTAAGTTGAGCAGAAAAATCATTCAGGTACATATCCTTTGGATTTCCCCCCAGAATATAAGGAATGAGGTATTTGATTTAAGGAAAGAACTAAGGGAAAGAGTTGATCAAGAGACAAAATAAAGACAAGAAAGCAATACAAGTCAAAGAAGAGATCATAAAATCGAACATTATACTAACATTAAGCCCGTGTTTAAACAAAACAAAGGCATTTGTGTTTGTCTTATGTTATATGCTGGGCAAAGTATATAGGTCAATAAAGCATTGCCTTGATTTTCACGTTCAGAGGGGGAGAAGTGGGGACAGGAGAGCTGAATTTTTTCCTTTTCTGGAAGGTGACACAGCTCAGTTCAGGAGCCATCAGGTCATGATCCTCTGGATGACTTCATTAAGGCATCTGGGATCCCTGCCTCCATTTCCTGCTGTGATCTCTACAAAATCAAAACAAACAAACAAAAAACAACATTTCTTTGTTGCTATTAGTATTCTTTTATATTACTTTATTTTTTTGTTTGTTTTTGAAAAGTTTTTATTTATTTATTTATTTCTGAGCGAAAGAGAGCACAAATGGGGGAGAGGCAGAGAGAAAGAATTGCAAGTAGGTTTTGCACGGCCAACACAGAGCCGGATGCAGGGCTTGAACTCATGAACTGTGAGATCATGACCTGAGCCGAAGTGAGACACTCAGCCCACTGGGCCATCCAGGTGCCCCAGAGACAGACAGAGACAGAACATGAGCAGGGGAGGAGCAGAGAGACAGAGGGAGACACAGAATCCAAAGCAGGCTCCAGGCTCTGAGCTGTCAGCTCAGAGCCCCGACGCAGCATTCAGACTCACTAATCAGAAATCATGACCTGAACTGAAGTCGAACGCCCAACCGACTGAGCCACCCAGTCTCCCTCACTCTCTTTTTATAATAAACAACCGATTGTATCAATTATAGCTTATTAAAAACTGTGTATGGAACCCATGATTCTGGAGAATGGATGCCATTACTTAACTTTGTTACACAAATGGCATTATCACTGATCCCAGGCTCATTCTGGATTGTTTGAAATGTGTGTTGAAGTAGCAATTTTTTCATGGAAAACCATATTTATTTGAAAGTATGGTTGATAGACAAACTATGGTTATTCCTCTTTGAGTATTTACAGAGTTTATTTTTTAAAATTCAAAGAAGTGCTCCTGTCACGTTGAGGAAAGGAAATCATACTGTTGGAAGTTAATGATAATTTTAAAGTTTTCAAGTAAGTATCAGAATTTTGAGAAAATCATATCTCCCATCAACATGTTTACATATTAAAAAATTTTTTAAATGTTTATTTTTTTCTGAGAGAGACAGAGCCAAGTGGGAGAAGGACAGATAGAGAGGGAGACACAGAATCTGAAGCAGGCTCTGCAGTCTGAACTGGTAGCACAAAGCCCAATACGGGGCTTGAACTCATGAACTGTGAGATCAAGACCTGTGCCAATGACGAATTCTTAACCGACTGAGCCACCCAAACTCCCAAAAATATTTATATTTTAACTCCTTAAGGATTTCAATATAATTTTGTATATTATTCTATAAGATGTGTCTCTGTTTGCAAGATCAGCATGCTTAAGTGAGGCAATACTTTCCAAATAACCAATTCAGGTTAAAAAGTTACTAGAGATAAATCAGGGGCGCCTGGGTGGCTCAGTCGGTTGAGCATCCCACTTCACCTCAGGTCATGATCTCACAGCTCTGAGTTTGAGACCCGCCCCGGGCTCTGTGCTGACAGCTCAGAGCCTAGAGCCTGCTTCTGCTTCTGTGTCTCCCTCTCTCTCTGCCCCTAACTCACTCGTATTCTGTCTCTGTCTCTCTCAAAAATAAATAAACATAAACAAAATAAAAAAAAATTACCAGAGATAAATCATCAAACAAAAGTCCAAGAAAGACCAATGAATTGCATTTTATTAAGATTATTTTTTAGAGAAATTTTAGGTTCATGTAAATTTGAGGGGAAGGTACAGGGATTTTCCCATATGCCCCCTGTCAAAAAACATGCATAATTTCCCCCATTAACAACATCCGCCACCAGAGTGGTACATTTGTTATAATTAATGAAACTACAGTGACATATCAGAATCACCCGAAGTCCATATTTGTCTGTTCACTCTTGGTTTTGCGCATTCTATGTGTTCATATGAAGGTAGCATGACATGTATCCTACATTATGGCATCATACACAGTATTTTCACTGCTCTGAAAAATCCTGTGTTCCACTAATTTATTCCTCTAGTCCCCTATCTCTAGCAACCACTTATATTTTTACTATATCCATATTTTGCCATTTCTAGAATGTCATATAATTGGAATCTTAACAGTTTGTGGACTTTTTATATTGACTTCTTTAAATTAGTAATAGACACACTTTCTCCATGTCTTTTCATGGCTTGATAACTCATTTCCTTTTAATGATGAGTAATATCCTGTTGTCTGGATGTATCACACTTTATCTACTCACCTATTGAAGGATCTTGATTGTTTCCAAGCTTTGGCAAATATGAATGAGTAAAGCTAGTATAAACATCTGTGTGCAGGTTTTTGTGTGGACATAAGGTTTTAACTTCCATAGGTAAATACCAAGGAGTACAGTTGCTGGATTGTAGGATAAAAAAATACGTTTTGTTTTACATCAGGTATTTTATGAGTATCAACAAACTGATTCTAAAGTTTATACAGAAAGGCAAAAGACTCAGAATAGCCAACATAATATTGAAGAGGAAGAACAGCGTTGAAGGACTTACACTACCTGACATTAAGACTTACTACACAGTTACACTAACCAACACAGTGTGGTATTGGTGAAAGACAGACAAATAGATCAATAAAAGACAATAAGGAGCCCCAGAAATATAGTTAAATCATCTCTGACAAAAGGTAAAAGGGAATACGATGGAGCAACAATATGGCACCAGAACACATGCGCATACACATGTAAAATATGACCTAGAACTTACACTGTTCACAAAATTAACTCAAAAGGGATGACAAACCTAAATATATAACACACAACTATAAACTCCTAGACGTTAACATAGGGGAAATCCTCAATGACTTTGGGTATGATGATGGCTTTTTAGATATAGCACCAAAGATACAATTCATGTAAAATATAATTGATAGCCGGACTTCCTTAAAATACACACACACACACACACACACACACACACACACGCCCACGCACACGCACACCAAAAACAAACACAAACAAACAAACAAACAAACAACGTTTTTGTTCTGGAAAAGACAATTGCAAGAGAGTTAGAAGACAAGCTATAGACTGAGAGAAATTACTTGATCCGATAAAGGAATTTAGTTATAAGAACACTTAAAACTCTACAATCAGAAAACAAAAAAATCTAATAAAAAATGGACCCAAGACCTTAGAGGACATCTCACCAAAGAAGATAACAAATAAGCATATAAGAAAATGTTCCATATCATACATAATTAGGGAAATCTAAATTCAGGTAACAATGAGATACCACTACTCACCTATGGAGGAGCCAGAATCTAGAACTCTGACAACACCACATGCTGGTGAGGATATGGATCAACAGCAACTCTCAGTCACTGCAAAATGATACAGTCACTTTGGAAGATTGTTGGGTGATACCTTATAAAATGGAACATGCTCTTACTATACAATCCAGCAATTGTTCTTGGTACTAATCCAAAAGAATTTAAAATTTATGTCTACACAAAAGTCTACACACAGATGTTTCCAGAAGCTTGATTAATAATTTTAAAAACTTGAAAGCAACCAAGATGTCCTTCAGTAGGTGAAAGGATAAATAAACTGTGGTCCATCCAGACAATGGAATGCTCAGTGATAAAAGGAAATAAGCCATTAAGCCGTGAAAAGACATGGAAGAAACTTAAATGCACATTACTAACTTAAAGAAGCCAAAATGAAAAGCCTACAACTTCAATGATTCCAACTATATGTATATGACATCTTGAAAAGACAAGAGTATGAATATTGTAAAAAGATCAGTGATTTCAGGGGTTGGGATGGGGGGTGAAGAGATGAATAGGGTAGTAAAAATACTCTGTATGACAATATAATGATGGACATATGTATTGTATGTCTTTCAAACATTTCCAAAGAATGTACAAAGCCAAGAGTGAACCCTAAGGTAAACTATGGACTTTCAGTTATTAAGATGTGTTAATAGTGCTTTATATTTGGTAAAAAATAATTTTGACAATAGGGAAAGTTATATATATATATGTGGAGGAAAGAAGTATATGGGAGGTCTCTGTACCTGTCTCAGTTTTTCTGTAAACCTAAAACATCTTTAAAATATAAAGTCTTTTTAAAAATACTTTACATTCCAGTGAAATGGTAGATAATGTTCCACCTTCAAAGACATTAAAGGATACAGAAATGGCATTCTCTATTTTATCTCTATTTAATTTGTTGGTTAGTCCTTATAAAAATTAGGTGGACTATACAAGGTATCAATGACTTACTGATAAAATACCCAAGTAGTAGCCCCCCCCCCCCACCTGCTGTACCTAATATGATAACCTCACTAGGAAAGTTTAGTGCTAATTTGTGTATGTAATAAGCAGCTATTAATCTTATGAATGTATTACTTCCCATGTGCATCATGAAAGTGAATCAGAAGCCAATTTCATTCACATAAACCATATTAATTCACAGTAATTCCACAAGCTGTCATAATAATGCCATGTTAATATTAATGGCATTATTATTGGCATGTTAATGTTAATGGCATTCACAATTATGTCATATTAATATTCTTGCTCTCTGTCATAATATATTTCAAAGGTTACTGGGCCATCTGGACATTACACACATTATATTGGTCCACTATAATAATGAAATCATGTTAATCAAATGCGATGACTGACAAGTGGAAAATACTTTGGAAACCTTAATAAGATAAATTTGTTCAAGCAAGTGGGAGAAAAGCCCTACAAAGGCTCAGAATCCAGCTACATGGATAACATTCCAAGATCTAGCAATTTGAGTCATGATGGGATTTGTACATGGTAAAATATAAATAATTGCATCTTGCCTTTTACCATTAAGAAAGGTAGGACTCTTCCTGTCTGAGAAGCAACATGCCTATGTCATGCTTCAGAATGCAGCTCAATCATGTGATATGGAAGGATGGCATGGAAAGTGCCCAGAGCGAGAAACGTTCAAAAGCAGATCAAGGCTACAGTATAGGCAGCCCTACCACTTGATCCATATAAGTGAGCATTCAATTATTAGTATCTAAATTTTAAAAAGAACACGATATAGAGTTTCTGACAAGCCCCAGTAGAACATTTACATCACAGATCCCTAATGTACTGGAATAAGACCTTAATTAACCATGTATCCAGGACCACTTGTTATGAACTGGTAATGTCATATCCACCTGATGGTAAGATTGGGAAGGCCCACAAGCAATATATGATCAATATTGCATTGTACCTACAGGAAGTGACTTGAGCAGGTCCAGAAGTCACAAGGAATCATAATGAATGAACTCCATGGCTCCTACCATAGCTATACTGATATCTTTCCTTCAATTCACACCTGTCACCTAATGGAAACTCCTTATGAGAAACAGCCAAGGAGGGAGAAAATCATGATTCATTCACAGATGCATTTGCCCAGTATAGGGAAGCACATTAAATATAAACTGCTGCTGCATTACAGATACACTCAGTAGTGGCCCTAAAACACAAAGGTAAGAGAAGTTCTTCCTGCTGGTTGTCATTTTTGGATGCTGTACTGGATCATCCACATTTTACGGAGAGAGAACTGGCTTGAGCGAAGGGTATACATGAGTTTATGGGCTTGCAAAATGGCTTCGTTGGTTAGTTAATAGCCTAAAAGGAGATTTGAAGATTAAGGAAAGGAAAAATCATGCAAATATACATTTGAGATTATGTATAAATGAATAAAAAAATCTCTGCATCGAACATTAATGCCCACTAAAGATCATTTATTGCAGAAAAGGCACTAAACAATCAAGTACAAGATAACTTAGCCAGTGTCAACCAGCTTTTGTCCTTTATCACCCCATTACTTGTGAGATGCACTGTTTAACCGAATATCCATCGTGACAGAGGTGGAGACTATCTGTGGGCCCAACAACATGGGCTGCTATTTACTAAAGCTGACCTAGCTACTGCTCCTGATTAGTATTTGATTCATTAGCAACAGAGGTGGATATTGAGCTCTTTGATTTCTTGCAAGGACCAATCAGATACTTGGAGACTAATTATAT
Source organism: Panthera uncia (assembly GCF_023721935.1). Classification (NCBI taxonomy): domain Eukaryota; kingdom Metazoa; phylum Chordata; class Mammalia; order Carnivora; family Felidae; genus Panthera; species Panthera uncia. Next base: position 25,985,180 of record NC_064811.1, on the reverse strand, counting down.
CAGACTCCTTTCACCCTTTCAGTAGGGACAGGACAGTGACTCATTTTGACCAGATAAGCACATAATCTCATGGGTATGAGTTTTCCTTCCTTTCCTACAATGCCTTGTACTTTGATACTGATCAAAACTTCATAGAGTCTCTGATTGACTAATGTGGGATTTCTCATAATATATATTGGAACCAGGGGCACACAGTATGAAAAAGAAAGTTTAACAATCGACACGAACATATAACTCACTGGATGTGTGTGTGTTTGCGTGCGTGTGTGTGTGTTTGTCTGTCTATACTGATAGTATATATGGACAGAGAGACAAACCTAGAGATAATAGACACACACAAACACACACACACACACACACACACACACACACAGATTGAGAGAGATCAAGGGAGGGAGAACGAGAGCGAAGGTAGGGCAGCTGCTAGAGACTCAGAATTGACTTTTGAGTCCAAAGCCAGTCTACTGGCACAATTCCTTCCTGCTTGAGAGAAGTGAATCTTTATTATACTAAGGCTTTCAAATGACTCTCACCCACATTCTGGAGGATAATTTGCTTTAGTAAAAATCCATTGATTTAAATGTTAATCTCATCTCTCCCTTAAAAATAAATAAAATTTTAAATGTTAATCTTATCTAAAAATAATCTTCACAGAAACATCCAGAATAATGTTTAATCAAATAATTGAGCATTCACAGCTAAGTTGAAACATAAAATTAACCATCATGGGGAACAAGGAAGAGTATGTGTGGCACTCAGATGACTTATCTTGTACATCTCTATCATGTCATATATTGCTATGGTACTAACACACCATCATAATTTGTGATTATTTAGCTGCCCATCTTAACTTAGGGTAAAAAAAATTCTTTATGAAAAAAACAATTCTTAAAATGTACAAATATAGTAAAACCTTGGTTTTTGAGCACAATTAATTCCAGAAACATGCTTTTAATCCAAAGAACTTGTAATTCAAAGCAAATTTCTACATAAGAAATAATGGAGGGGTGCCTGGGTGGCTCAGTCGGTTGAGTGTCTGACTTCAGCTCAGGTCACCATCTCGCAGTTTGTGGGTTTAGCCCCACGTCGGACTCTGTGCTGACAGCTCAGAGCCTGGAGCCTACTTTGGATTCTGTGTCTCTTTCTCTCTCTGTTCCACCCCTGCTCACGCTCTGTCTCTCTTTCTCTCTCTCTCAAAAATAAAGATTTTTTTAAAATTAAAAAAAATAAAGTAACAATGCTTTAAAAAAAGATAATGGAAACTCAGGTGATTTGTTCCACAATCCAAAATATATTCATAAAATTATTACAGTAATGTAATATAATTCAAAATAATAAAGAAGATACAAAATATAAATAAATCAAGAAATTAACCTCCACTTATCCTTGAAAACTTTCGTGGCTAGTGTGAGGGAGACAAAAGAGAGGAGGGTTATTGTGTAGGATGATGTTCTCTATCAATAATGGCATCACTGCTATCTATTGGCTCAATGGAATCTTTTTCTGCACAGGGACCATTATATAGGCTCGCATGGACATTGACTATAGTACAGTATTAATCAACTCTTGTCATATACTGTATCTGATATAACTGGCAATAAGGCAGCAGAGGAAAAGGTCTCTATCTGCAGGCAGCCTGACCTAGAATGAAGCAAAGCATTCCTAAACTTATTCTTGTATGGAAAAGCAAAGGACTGTCCCCAGGTGCTTTAAAGTGACAAAAAATACAATAGTGCCAGTTGTGGGCACCTTCCAATGTCCTGAAAAATCACTGATTTCTTCCAAACACTGCAGCCTGAGACTGAGCAACTGAGCATGGGAAACCATCACCCACAATCCCGCAACAAGAGAGAGAGAGAAGAACCATGGGTTCAATCGTGATCATGTGAAGTTCCACGTCACGTACTACTCCTGTAGCAAAGCATCACTCGTTTATCAAGTTAAAATTTATTAGAAATATTTGCTCATCTTGCGGAACACTGTCAGAACAAGGTTGTACAGTGTCACTGTTGTACTCACAATCCAATGTTTTACTGTGGTCATAAGACTCATTAAAGGTATAAAACTAAGAAATCAGAAAAATTTATTTGTTCCTTACTTCTTTGACACCTAGGATAGGTAAGAGTTATCATTATTTTTTTTAAGTTTATTTATTTACTTTTGAGAGAGAGACAGAGAGAGGGGAGTAGGGGCAGAGGGAGAGTTGGAGGAGAGAATCCCAAGCAGGCTCTGCACTGTCAACACAGAGCCCGATGTGGGGCTCGAACTCACAAACCATGAGATCATGACCTGAGCCAGAACCAAGAGTGGGACACTCAACCAGCTGAGCCACCCAGGCGCCCCAAGTTATCAGTATTTGAACAATTTGCTAGTCAGTCAGATGGCAATTTTATACGTTGTAAATTTTCTGAAACAAAGTTTAAGATATGCACTATAATTTTACTCAGGATCAAGAGTAGTAACGGACTGCATAATGGCTTACAGACAGCTTGATGTCTGATGATAACATTGCATCATAAATAAACATTTAAAGAGTATAAATAAGCCCAGAAAGAAGGATTTTAGATTTTGTAGTGGTAAAGGATGGTGTTAAAAAAATGTAGGAAGGGTTGGAGGTTTAACTTTCAAAAAATCCAAATAAATTACACAAAATACTACAGCATAAATGACTTGCATTGTTGTTGTTCCTTGTCACTTCTAAGATGCATTGAGTAACAAAGGTTATAGGTATCTTTGGACCTTCAGGCTGATATTTTGAATCCTCGCTTCAGTATTTCAGTTTATTGTGGGTTCCTAATTTTTTGACATGTAGTTCATCAAATAAACTTGATGCTCACCTCTATAACCCGTTTAACTAATAATGTAAGCATGTAGAAAAAAAGTATAGTAAGGCTGAAGAAACCCAGCCTATCTAAAAACACCATTGTGCTTACTCATTTTCTTCAAATGAATAGTTATTACACAAACATGACTCAACATATTGGAAACACAGCATTACGATTAAAGAGGCCAAAGTAATAATTGAGCCAGAAGACAATACATACCAATCCTGATTTTATTGTATTATTCTTTCAAACTTTCCAGGGAAAAGAGGAAATTCTCAGTGTTTACCTCTCAGGTGACTCAGGCACTCAGATATAATATTTTTCTGCCTTTAACACAGCTACATACTCTGCTTATGCTGCTGAGATGCCTGGCTGTAAAAGAGATCATAAATATTTCAACTTTTCTGCCACGTTTTCCCTGATGGTGGACTGATTTCATTTCTTAAAATATTATTCAATTTGCAATAAAAAATTACTTCATATTTCATTACAAGGAGTTAGAGATAAAAGAAAGAATTTCCTCTGATGCTATGACCACCAACTGTAATGAGATGATTGAAATATATATATATGATATTATCATGTATACATCTTATATATACATATATGTATAATTATGCATATATATGCAGACAGTTGTAAATATTCATTGATGGTAATGTTCTTGAAGTATTTTTAATGTTTAGAGTTTTCACTGGAAATGTTTAATCATGTGTAAACATAGTCTATATTTTGTTGTAGGTTCAAAAGAACTCAGAAAACATGAATATAACTTCAAATTGCAAGGATAGAACTAGGTGTCAATCTTAGATGTACCAAAAGACTACCAGCAATTTTCAAAATTTGTTTATTGACTCAGTATTTATTATATGGGAGGCATGATTCTAAATGCTAAAGACAGAACAGAGATACTTGCCTTCATGCAGCTTATAGTTTACTGGGAAGGTTGCGACAATAATATAAAATATGCATTAGATTAAAATGTGATGAATGCTATGGAGGAAAATAAAGCAGAGAAAGGAGATGAGACAGCCCCCCTCCATGTATGACATGAAACTGTAAATAATTTACTAAAAAATAAATAAAAAATAAAGAAACTGTAAATAATTTACTGGGACTCATCACTGAGATGGAGATATATGATCAAAGTCTTAGAGGAAGGAAGGGCGAAAACCCCTGAAAACTACTGCCCAAGGGAAAGCAAGGGAGACCGTAAGACATCGTGTAGTAGAAGAAATATTCAGAGTGAAAAAAAATATCAGTTGGAGAAAGCCTTTTAGGTTATTAAAATATTGTCAGCTCTACAATGGCATTCAAAATTTGGAACAGAGGAGTGATATGTTAATGTGATTATCTTGGCTACTATACTGACAACAGACAGAAGGGGAGAAGGCTGGCAGCAGAGGAGATAGTTAGGAGGTCAGGGGAATAATAATATTACCTTGGCTCACTATGTTTGGGGTACATGGCGGTAGGAAGTCATTGAGGGAAATTGGATGTATTTTCAAAGTTGAGACAAGAGGATCTGTCAAAGAATTTGATATAGGATGTGAGGGAAAAAATCAAAAACAATTCAAAGATATTTTCTTTATCAGTGGAGAATATGATATTCTCATTTCCAGTTCTATAGGATGATTAGCTTCAGAGTTTAGCATGGGAAATGCGATGGCAAGTAAGATATGAAGGAAGGTTTTTGTTTTTTTTTTCTCCTTTAGGGTAAGAGAAATTAGAGTATGTTTTAGGTTGATGGTAAGGATTCAGTAAAAAAAGCAAAGCAAACAAGCAAAACAAAAACAAGAACAAAAACAAAAACAAACAACAAACAACAACAAAGGATCAGGGAAAATTGCCTGAGAAATATCCCTGGAGAAAGTATAGATGAGATATGGTATATAAGTTGTAGTTTGGAGCTTGAAGAAGACCACAAAAACAGAGCAGAAAGGTGTGTTTTTATCCCAACATCTCCTTCAGGAGCACTTTTCTTGAAACGCCAAGCATATCAGATTGAAATACCTTCCAGGGCTTTTCTTGTTTTGAGGTGTAGCTTACATACATTGAAATGAACAGATGTTAAATATAAGTACTATAGGTTTTGACAAATGCATATATCCATGTAAAGCACACTGTATTAACATAGAGACACAGCTCTCTGTCTCAGTTCCCATTCAATAATTTCCCAGTTCTTACCAAGTCAGAGAAGCAACTTCGTCTTTCTTTCACAGTGTAACAGCTTTGTCAGTTTTAAAGTTCATATAAATAGAATCATGAAGAGTGAACTCCTCTGCCCATATCTTCTTTTATACAGCTTAATGCCTTGGGATTTATACATGGCAGCACAAATCAGTAATTTGTTCCTTTTATTCCTGAGTAGTAGTCCATTTTATGTTTATGCACAATTTGTTTATCTGTACCTAGTCATGGATATTTGAGTTTTTGTTGTGGTGGTGATGGGGTTTTTTTGTTTTTTGTTTTCTGTTTGTTTGTTTGTTTTGGTGATTATGAGTGAATTTCCTAGGAACACTCTTGTAAAAGTCTTTGTATTGGCATACGATTTCATTTTTTATTGATAAATACTTAGCAGTAGAAATGTTTAGTTATAAAGAGGTTGGATTTGCAATTTTGTAAGAAATTACCATATTGTTTTCTCAAATGATTGTGTTTTTACAATCCCCCTGGCAACGTAAGAGAGTTCTGGTTTTACACCAACATTCAGTTGAATGAGTCATGCTCTCTCATTATCGATTTAATTACACTTTCCTGAGAATGTTGAACACTTTGCATGTGCTTATTTACCTGTTTGCCATTTTCTTCTATAATGTGTTTCTTGAGGTCTTTTTAAAATTTGTGTTATTGTCATTGTTGTTTATTCCTTAGTTGTCTTTTTAACACTGAAATTTTGTTTTATGTGTAAAACATATTCTGGGACTCAAATATATGTACTGTAAACATTTCTCCCAGTCTGTCACTTGCCTATTTATTTTTTAATGTGTCTTTCAAAAATCAGATGATTTCATTTTGATAAAGTCTGATTTTGCTCCTCTTAAAGTATTCTTCTGTTCCCGTGACTGATAATGGAGGCAGGGATGCATCGGAGTTTTGTATGGGAGGTGCAGGGGCTGGGGAGCCTCTTGCTATCAAACCACAGTCAAAGCAATCTGTCAGATAAATTTGAGGTGTTTACATCTGTTTGGGAGAAGCACAATGGAGCATTTTCTTTGTGGAAGTCTCCAGTGGCAGTTCTAAAAAAACCAAAGATCATCAAAGCCCCTCTCTCCTCCACAGTATCCCATCCATAGGTGCTGTTTGTTTCTCTCTCTCAGCCTCAGAGATTCTGTTCCTTTTGCTTAGACTGTTCTTAATCTCCTCTTCAGTGAAACCAATTTTTTTCTCATCTTTATTTTTTAATAAAAAAAATGAGTATAGTTGATGCACAATGTTACATTAGTTTCAGGTGTACAACAGAGTAGAACACTCTACATCTCTGTACTTAACACTGTCATCACCACAAATGTAGCTACCAAATTCTACCATATGACACTATTATAATATCATTGGCTATATTCTTTTTGCTGTAGCATTCATCCCCATGACTTATTCATTCCATAACTGGAAGCCTGTATCTCCCACTCCCTTTCATTTATTTTGCCCATCTCCCTATTCCCTTCCTTCTGGCAACCATCAGTTTGTTCTCTGTAATTGTATGTCTGATTTTGCTTTGTTCTTATTTATTTATTTACTTTATTTACTTTTTTTTTTTTAGATTCCACACATGAGTGAAATCATACGGTATTTGTCTTTCTCTATCTGACTTATTTCACTTAGCATAATATTCTGTAGGTCCATTCACGTTGTCACAAATGACAAGCAACCTGATGACCATTAGATGACTGGATAAGGAAGATGTGGTACACATGCACACACACACACACACACACACACACACAAATATTAGGCAGTCAGAAAAAAGAGCCAATGAAACCAGTCTTGAACTCAAGCATCATTTACTCAAAAAAATTTTTGTTGTCATGCTACAATCCCCAACAACTTTTTCCCAAAACCTCAACCGCTTCCATTTCATCCTTTTTTATTTATTTGCTTGTTTGTTTGTTTAATAATAATATCTCTATTCATTCTATTCTGTGTTTCAGAATCATGTTAGATTTGTTTTCCATTTTGCTCCCAAACTTCGTTCCTAAACTTTACTACCAGAGTTGCATTCCATTTTCATTATTATTAAAAATGGTTTTGGGGGTGCCTGAGTGGCTTAGTCAGTTAAGCATCTGGCTCTTGATTTAGGCTCAGGTCATGATCTCATGGTTTGTGAAATTGAGCCTTGCATTGGGCTTTGTGCTGACAGTGTGGAGCCTGCTTGAAATTCTCTCTCTCCCTCTCTCTATGCCCCTCCCCCCTTGTTCTCTCAAAATTAATAACTAAATATTTTTTAAAAAGTTTTTATCAAAACTCTTCTCAAACTCCATTTGTGTAAATGTATTTTAGAGTTACTTCCTTTTAACTGAAAATACGGTATAAGAAGATATATGATTTCAACAATAAAAAATCCAGAAACATAAAAATGTGTAACAGAACAGGTTAATAATTTATTTCTGAATATTAGCAAAACAAATAAAAATCAGGGAAAATCATTTATTTTGAAGATGTATTTATGAATTTTTCATCATACATTAAAACATGCATATTAAAAACTTTGTTACATGTCTTATCATAGATGTAGTTTTTCTAAATGGTTAACTTTATAATGGTGTTATTCAAAATGAAACACAAGCACACTCTCCTACTCACACACACATCATTTTGCATATTTTCCCCAGACTTTTCTCTGATACTATCAAGCTGTGTCCACTGAGTTAATTCAAACTAGATATGAGGGTATTAAAAAGAGTCAGAATATTTAGCAAATAATATGAGAAACATATTCTATTTTCCCAAAGTTACATGCCCTATGAAAGCAGAAGATAAAGAGTGACACAAAATTGTCATAAATGAAGAATCTATAGAAAAAGAGAATGTGTTACTTCTATATAAAAAGTTAGCAAAGTCCAGTCTGTCCTATAAAGAGCTTGGAAGTTGTCATTCCAACCCTCACAACAAGAAAAAAAAGCTGAACAAAGTGAAAATCAACACTCTTCTTAGATCCCTCAGGGAATTGTGGTCCCAGGACAGATTATTCCCATGAAAACCGGAGAGACAGATGGGCACAAACAGAAAATAAAAGCTTATTAGAGGAAAAGCCCAGAAGCAGAAGCCTGCAGCTGGATTCAGTATCAGCAGGGACACTTTATTTATTTATTTATTTATTTATTTATAACTTTTAGTTTTTTAAATGTTTATCTATTTTTGAGAGACAGAGACAGAGCACAAGCAGGGGAGGGGCAGAGACAGAGGGAGACACAGAATCCGAACCAGGCTCCAGGCTCTGTGCTATCAGCACAGAGCAGGCCATGGGGCTCAAACTCACGAACCTTGAGATCGTGACCTGAACCGAAGTCAGCACTTAGCCAACGGAGCTACCCAGGCGCCCCAGGGCCACATTATTTTTATTTATTTATTTATTTATTTATTTATTTATTTATTTTTAATATATGAAATTTATTGTCAAATTGGTTTCCATACAACACCCAGTGCTCATCCCAAAAGATGCCCTCTTCAATGCCCATCACCTACCCTACTCTCCCTCCCACCCCCATCAACCCTCAGTTTTTTCTCAGTTTTTAAGAGTCTCTTATGCTTTGGCTCTCTCCCACTCTCTTTTTTTTTTTCCTTCCCCTCCCCCATGGGTTTCTGTTAAGTTTCTCAGGATCCACATAAGAGTGAAAACATATGGTATCTGTCTTTCTCTGTATGGCTTATTTCACTTGGCCTCACACTCTCCAGTTCCATCCACATTGCTACAAAGGGCCATATTTCATTCTTTCTCGTTGCCACGTAGTACTCCATTGTGTATATAAACCACAATTTCCTTATCCATTCATCAGTTGATGGACATTTAGGCTCTTTCCATAATTTGGCTATTGTTGAGAGTGCTGCTATAAACATTGGGATACAAGTGCCCCTATGCATCAGTACTCCTATATACCTTGGGTAAATTCCTAGCAGTGCTACTGCTGGGTCATAGGGTAGGTCTATTTTTAATTTTCTGAGGAACCTCCACACTGTTTTCCAGAGTGGCTGTACCAGTTTGCATTCCCACCAACAGTGCAAGAGGGTTCCCGTTTCTCCACATCCTCTCCAGCATCTATAGTCTCCTGATTTGTTCATTTTTGCCACTCTGACTGGCGTGAGGTGATATCTGAGTGTGGTTTTGATTTGTATTTCCCTGATGAGGAGCGACGTTGAGCATCTTTTCATGTGCCTGTTGGCCATCTGGATGTCTTCTTTAGAGAAGTATCTATTCATGTTTTCTGCCCATTTCTTCACTGGATTATTTGCGTTTTGGGTGTGGAGTTTGGTGAGTTCTTTATAGATTTTGGATGGTAGCCCTTTGTCCGATATGTCATTTGCAAATATCTTTTCCCTTTCAGTTGGTTGCCTTTTAGTTTTGTTGATTGTTTCCTTTGCTGTGCAGAAGCTTTTTATCTTCATGAGGTCCCAATAGTTCATTTTTGCTTTTAATTCCCTTGCCTTTGGGGATGTGTCAAGTAAGACATTGCTGCAGCTGAGGTCAGAGAGGTCTTTTCCTGCTTTCTCCTCTAGTGTTTTGATGGTTTCCTGTCTCACATTCAGGTCCTTTATCCATTTTGAGTTTATTTTTGTGAATGGTGTGAGAAAGTGGTCTAGTTTCAACCTTCTGCATGTTGCTGTCCAGTTCTCCTAGCACCATTTGTTAGAGACTGTTTTTTTTTCCATTGGATATTCTTTCCTGCTTTGTCAAAAATTAGTTGGCCATACTTTTGTGGGTCTAGTTCTGGGGTTTCTATTCTATTCCATTGGTCTATGCGTCTGTTTTTGTGACAATACCATGCTGTCTTGATGATTACAGTTTTGTAGTAGAGGCTAAAGTCTAGGATTGTGATGCCTCCTGCTTTGGTCTTCTTCAAAATTACTTTGGCTATTCGGGGCCTTTTGTGGTTCCATATGAATTTTAGGATTGCTTGTTCTAGCTTCGAGAAGAATGCTGGTGCAATTTTGATTGGGATTGCAATGAGTGTGTATTGCAAATTACTGGAGTCTCAGTGTAGTCTAGCTTGTGACTTAAAAACTGCAAGGTGGGGGTGCCTGGGTGGCTCAGTCGTTTACGCGGCCGACTTTGGCTCAGGTCATGATTTAATGGTCCGTGAGTCAAACCCTGCATGGGGCTCTGTGCTGAATTCTCAGAGCCTGGAGCCTGTTTCAGATTCTGTGTCTCCCTCTCTCTCTGACCCTCCCCCCATTCATGCTCTGTCTCTCCCTGTCTCAAAAATAAATAAACATTAAAAAAAATAAAAAAAATAAAAAAAAATAAAATAAAATAAAAACTGCAAGGTGTCCAGTCATAGAAAGGCCCCCACACTTTCATGAGTTTACCAACAGGGGGGCTGCTAGATTCTCACATTGAAGACTTGAAAAACTCTTCTCTTCTTTCCAGCAGAGAGTGAGTAAAAGTAGCCATTTTGAAATAGTATAAAGCTTTATGTTCTCTTTAATAAGGCCTGAAAAAAACTATCTTACAAGAGTCTAACCAACTGGGATTTTAACAAGGCCTAACCAACCTGTGGGAAGAGAAAAATCCAACTCTAGTCATTGATGTGGAGAAAGAGAAATAAATACCCAACTCAGGCTCAATAAAAGACTGAGATGTGATCATAGAACTATGGATCATTTCCCATCTCCTAACACCTACCACTGTATCAGTAGGGATCCCATATAACAACAGTGACTAGAGACAAAAGATTGTAAGCTTCAGACCCAATTTAGGAGTCTCTAGGAAAATCCAAAGAAAACAAGTTAGATAAAAATAAAAATATTAGAGGAAATATTAGAATCGGACACCTACTGGTAAAAGCAAACAGTAAAAACAGGTAAGCATAAAATCTCACACGAAAGGCCTATCTACCTCAATTCTTTTCCTGGTTACATCTTCTCTGGCTTTCAACAAAAAAGTAACAAGTCATCAAGTCATGTTAAAAGACACAAAACCAGTCTGAAGAAACAAAAGCAAGTATCAGAACCAGATTCAGCTACAGCAAGAATTTTGGAATTATCAAATAGGAGTGTAATATGATTAACATGCTGAAGACTCTAATGAAAAAGTGGGCTCCAAGTAAGAACAGATGCATAATGTAAACAGGGAGATTAAAACTAAGAAAGAATCTAAAGGACATACTAGCAATAAAATAGTCTGTAACAGAAATGAAGAATGCCTTTGTTAGGCTCACCAGTAAGCTAGTAACAGCCAAAGAAATAATCAGTGAGCTTGAAGATACACCAAAAGAGATTTACAAAATTAAATGCAAAAACAACAGAAAAAAAAAAAAAAGAAACGAACTTAATATCCAAGAACCTTGGCACTATTACAAAAGATGTAACATATCTGATAAAGGACTTATATCCAAAATATACAAAGAACTCTTAAAACTCAACACTAACAAAACAAATAAAAAGAGGTGCAAAATACATGAACAAACATATTATCCAAGAAGATATAGAGGTGGAAAATAAGCAAATTGAAAAGATGTTCAACATCATACGTGATTGGGAAATCGCAAATTAAAATAGCAATGTCATGCTACTACACGTCTATTAGCCTGGTGAAAATTCTTAACCAAACCTGAAAATATCAATTGCTGGTAAATTTGCAGAGCAATAGGAATGATCATTCATTTCTGGTGGGAATGCAAATTGATAGCCACTTTGGAAGACAAGTTAGCAGTTTCTTATAAAGCTAAGTATAGACTAACCATACAATTCAGCAATCACACTCCTGCCATTTACCCAAATGAGTTGAAAATGTATGTTCTCACAAAAACCTGTTTATAATTTTTTACAAAAACTTTATTGATGATTGCCAAATGTAAGCAACCAAGATATCTTTCAAAAGGTAACTGGATGACCTGAAAATTGTGGTGCATTCATACAAAGCAATATTATTCAGCAACAATAAGAAGAGAGCTACTAAGCCACAAAAGACAGTGGAATCTAAACATTTCTCGTTAAGAGAAAGAAGCCAATCTGTATGGTTTTAATTTTAGGACATTCTGGAAAAGGCAAAACTACAGACAATGAAAAGAGCAGCAGTTGCTAGGAATTGGGAGGAGGGAGAAAAGGATTAATAAGTATCACATAGAAAGTCGGTAGGGCTGTGAACGTTTTCTGTATAATACCCTAATGGCGGATTCGTGATGTTATTCATTTGGCAAAACTCATAGAATTGTTCAATATAAAGTGAAGTTAATATAACTATGGGTTTTAGTTAATGATACTGCTTCGGTATTGCTTTATCAATTGTAACAAGTGTACTGCATCAATGCAATATGTTAATAAGGACAACATGAGAGAGAATATGGAAAATATTCACTCTATCTATCTATCATCTATTATCTATCTATCGTCTATCATCTTCTATTTTAGAGAGGTGGGGATGGACAGAGAAAGAGAGAGAGAGAGAATCCCAAGCAGGCTCTCTGCTGTTAACGCAAAGCGCCACATGGAACTCTAGCTCACAAACCAAACCTTGAGAATATGACCTCAGCCAAAATTAAGAGTTAAACACTTAACCAACTGAGCCACTCAGGCACCCTAATTTATTTATTTTTGTAGACTTAAAGTTCTAAGAAATAAAGACTATTAGTTAACAACAACAACAAAGCACTGTAAAGAAAGGTGACTTTACAAAGAGCTGTAGAATATTCAGTTTTTACTTTAAGGGCATAATAAAATTAATAGAAATTAGTTTGGAATTAGTAAGGCACAGGAACTGGATCTATTATCATGATTCTCATTCCCCTCAAATTGATACAATTTCTTGGATACACTCTAAGTTTTTCACCCAACTAGAAAAGCCCTCTTCACACAAAATTTCAGTCAAAATATAATTTAAAAAAAAAAAGAAAAAAAATTTCCAGTTTTAATTTCTGTTTTCTTTTTTATGTTTGTTTATTTTTGAGAGAAAGAGAGATACAGCACAAGTGGGGGAGGGGCAGAGAGAGAAAGACAGAATCTGAAGCAGCTTCCAGGCTCTGAGATGTGAGCACAGAGCCCAATGTGGGGCTCCAACTTTAGAACTGTGAGATCATGACCTGTACCGAAGTCAGAGGTTTAACCTACTGAGCCACCTAGGCACCTCTTTAACTTTTGTTCTTCACCAGTGACAACAATTACGGTGTATTGAAATTTTCATGTGTTATCTTTCCCTTTCAGTACCTGAATAATGCCCCATGATAAAAATACCAGGTGGAGATAAGAGATGATGATAGACAATTTCAATTGTTTTTAATATAAGCCCATATCGTATGCATTTTAAGTTAATAAAATTAAGTTAAACTGAGTTAACATTAATTTTAAGTTACTTTTAATTAGTAACTTTTAAGTTAATTTTACTTAAGATCTCCAATCCAATGTTGAAAGAAATGTTGCTGGCAGATGTTCATTTCTTGTTCTCACCAGAAAAAAGATTTAAAGATTTTATAAATAAGTATAATATGTTCTCTAGTTATGTTGTAGATCCAGTTTGTAGCTGAAATTTCTAAGCATTCACAAAATTATATTTTCTTTTCCAATTGGGAATGGAGCTCTTGGACATTGACATTTCATTTGAAGTTAGCAGTGACTGATTTGGGCTCAGACAGTTACAAGAATAAATGATATGCTCCACTCTGTGGTTTAACATATAACAACTGCACAATCTTTTTTTCTTTCTTCTTTTTTTTTTTTTTCCCCTATATCTAGCAGCTGAAAGTAAAGGCTATAGAGTATATTTGAGAAATATAGCAAAAGAGACCTGGGTTTTGAATTACTACTTTGAGAAGAGTCTCCCCAAAGAGTCCCTTAACATAGAGCCTATATATTGAACTATTGTTTAAGCAATAAAAAATGTATTTTGAGATTACTTAAGTTGGGGGGTCATTTGATAAAGCAGTAATAGCTTACTCTTACTACTACATTTTTATCAGTGTAAAAAAGTCCCCTTTTCCTACTGACTTGCTAATTGATCTTACCAAGAATGAATGTTGAATCTCATCAAATCTTTAATCTGCATCTGTTGAGATTACCGTATTAAATTTCTCTTTTTACTTTTTACTTGGGTGGACCGCATACATTGATTTTCCAAAGTTAAGATGATATTAAGTATTTGATGTACACTTAATTTGATTATTATAATATACACATGGTATACATATCATAATTGTCTTTGAATTACTTTCTTGCTTCTTGGTTAATTAATAGTAAATTCATTATTTTTTTCTAATTCCATGCTCATGGGGTAACTGCTGTGTAATTTTCATTTCTTGTCCTGTTTTGGTAATACAATATGCTGAATTTTATTATTTATTTATTTATTTATTTATTTATTTATTTATTTTTATTTTGAGAAAGAGAGAGAGAGAGAAAGAGAGAATCCCAAGCAGACTCTGCACCATCAGCTCACAGCCCCCTGTGGGGCCCCCTGTGCAGCTCAAACTCAGGAAACCATGAGATCATGATCTGAACCAAACCCAAGAGCTAGAGGCTTAACCGACTGAGCCACCTAGGCACCCCTGTAACACTTAATTTTCTAATCTAGTTTTTCAGAAATAAAACAACTTATATTAAGTTATATAAAAGTAGAAGTCTGGGCCTGGTGAAATACGAAAAAAAGAGCTTATGTTTAAAAGATGGTTTAAAATATTGATCTTTAAGCTAACTAGAATAGGTAAAAAGCTCTGATTTACAATTTACTAATTGTCTGACTTTGCTATAGTTTTTCTGACTTAGACTCTAAATATGGAAAATGGTGATATAACTACCCATAGCATAAAAGTGTGAGGAGAGTTAAAAGGGACAATATTTGCAAAAACCTTTGCCCACTGCCTGGTATAAGGAGGGCTTTAGTCAATGGTATTTATTAATATTCATAAAAATCACCTAAATATAGTATTACTGTTGTTGAAGTTATTTTATTCGTCCAAGATCGTCCATTGAGGGAGAAATTTTGAACAATGTGCTTTAGAGTAAGACTATAAATATTATTATATTAAAAAGCATTTTCATTACTGAAAGTCATAAATTTCAGAGAAATAGAGTATAATCGTCAATTTTCTGGAAGCAAAGTTGCTAACTGCAGTGAAAATTTAAGCATTTGGAAATGTAAGCTACAAGTTAACCAGCTTTGCCCTAGCAAGATATATCAAGTTAATTAACCTTGTTTGCACTGACCCAGTGCCCTTGTGTTTCTTTTGTCCTCCCTCTTCCATCAAACTGACAAACTCATGCACGCTTAATATATTTTTCTGGGATTTATATATAATTATTATTTTAAATATCGAGTAAATTATATTAGAATTAGAACTTTTAAAAAGGTGTAACTCTTGATAAATTCATGGAAAAATAATGATAAGCTGTGGGGAAAACACATCAGATAAAGAGAGTAGTCTTCTCAGCATTTCCTAAAATATTATTGTGTAAGAGCCTGCTGGCTCCAAGAACAAATGATATGAGACAGCAGGGAGTAGGGGGCCTGCTCTCACAACTGAGAGATCACGACCTGAGCAGACATCAAGCATCTGCAGCTTAACCAACTGAGCCATCCTGATGCCCCAACAACTTTTTTTTTTCCAGTAACATCTTTTTTTTTTTTTTAATTTTTTTAATGTTTATTTTTGAGAGACAGAGAGAGACAGCATGAGTGGGAGAGGGCAGAGAGAGAGAGAGGGAGACAGAATCGGAAGCAGGCTCCAGGCCCTGAGCCGTCAGCACGGAGCCCGACGTGGGGCTCGAACCCACGAACCGTGAGATCATGACCTGAGCTGAAGTCAGACGCTCAACCGACTGAGCCACCCAGGCGCCCCTCCGTAACATCTTTGAATATGAAACTTGCAATTTAAGACTCTAAAGGGAAAATATTAGCTGTTTAGTATCCAGACAATGTAAATAGGAAAGAATTAAGATAGACTCATTTTATGGTTGAAGTGGGGTAATAAATAGCTATACAGTTAAGCAAATAATCTGGACACTAATGCAAAAGAAATAAAAATGTAAAAAAAAGATAAAAAGTTGTCTTTGACAATGTTTCTCTTACATGCATTCAACTTGCCAATGCAACTATAATTATTATCTGTGTGAAGTCAGGTGTCTTTTATGAGAGATCCAAAGTAATACAAAAATTTCCTACCTTTCGTATTTTGCTTTTTTGTTGACCCTTCGTGTAAGTATGAAGTGTGGCTACCTTGCCTTACTCATCAAGTATGTACTTCATTTTTAATAATCATATTTCAATAATGCTTACATGGCAGAGACTTTTATTATGTTTCTTTCCTAACTACAACTGTGTCTTTTTGCATTTATCAGAACATGTTGAAATTATTAAAAATGATGATGCTTATTCAGCCTGTGTCTTCAATCATGTGTGAAGACTGTCACAGGGGAATGAACAAATTACTTAATTAAACTTGTTTTATGTAAACCACTTTTATAAATGACTCTTAATTCCTGAAAATAATAAAAGTTGTATGTATTTGCAAAAATATTGCATACTAAATTAACTTATAATGGCCTTGTCAGATCCTAGAACATTGGAAATATTTTACAAAGGTTTAATGGGCATGAGCTCATGACAGGTCACTAATGGAGTCTACTTAATGTAAGTCTTAGGAAGTTTTTTTTTTCTTTTTTTTTTTTTTACGTTTCATATAGATTAACCCCAAAATAGATACTTTTCCCTATGATTAATCATGTATAGTGAATGCAACTAAATTAAATTGATAAAAGCAGGTTATACTTCCTCTCACTTAACATTATCTATAATAAATATAAATCGGTATGTCCCGGAATACAGTACTTTTATTTTGTGAGGAAAAAATTATAAAAAGGCCCTCTTCATTCTCAGCCTCCCACTCCTACCCCCGGCTTAAAAATACTAGTTATTTTTAGAGACAGAAGTAAGACAATTGAGCAATTAAATGTTGATGGGAAATCAGAATTTAAAGGTATGCTATTGGATATACAACTTTACAGAGAATATTGAATTATTTATTAAACATCAGTGTCTTATTTGGCAAGATTCAATATATAAGCAATATAGCAAATAGTATACAAAGAACAAGTTGCTATTTAGAGGAATATTTTAGCTCTGTTTTCTGATCATTAACTTGATATTTAGATACTAGTTAGATTCACTTTTAAGTTTGAGGTAGTATACCTATGATTCATATGTCATAAATCTCCTTTTTTTATTTTAGAAAGATATCACTTTATCATGCTATTCTGTCATATTAAGTCAAGGTACGTTTCACAGTCTTCTCAAAATAATGCTTCCAGAAAATTTTGCCAATGCATTAGGATTGGAATATGAAATATAATTTATCTAAGACAGCTTAAAATAAATCATCTATCTCAAGGGGGAAAACAAAGGTTTTCACTAATTACTTTACCTAATAAACTACAATTAACATTTTTAATGGAGATTGTGTATCTCTGAACATTATCACTATGTATCCTGTAACAGGTAGCCTGTAATTGTCAGGAGGTAGGGTAGACTAGAGAGGAAAAGCCTTTAAATCATTGATTAACTAATTTCTTTATCTCTTCCCACCATGGAAAATTGTGTTGCCCCTAAAATTACTCATGGTATGTGAATCTTTAATTTACTTCATACAGTATAGATCACTGTAAGTTTTTAAAGGTAGAATTTGTAGACAGTATTTGAGTATTAAATGAAATTAAATTTATTAGATAAAAATTCAGGTGCTGCTTTACACAAACTAAATAAAGGTATTTACTGATGAGAAGTAATTAATTGTGTCCTCTATGATTGCTCAGGAGTGATTATGAAAATAATAAATTAAATTATTGTTACGCCCTTGGAAAAACAATTCACAATAGAACCCTTTGCTATTACTCATTTCAGTATAAATACATTGCTAGCAGAGAGTTTCCCTCTTTTTATACAACTCACACTTGGCCACTTATCTAATCTAAAATTATATGTATTGTAGACATACATTTACTGAACATTCCATAAGGTAGAAATAGAAAACAATGTTCATACCATAAGATTGTAAAATGGTATATAATCTCTCACTGTCCTCACATTTCTGGTTGTAATAAAGTTTCAGAATATCACCTTTTACTGTATAGTATCAGTAAATTTAAAGGGATTTTTACTTTTTAAAATGATTATTATATAAGTGTTATGAAATTACTTTACGGTTCTTCAGATTGAAGGTGCCTATCAGATCATCTAGAAGTCCAATCAAAGGTCAAGGTAGAATTGAGCTGCTTTTCTTTGCAAATCATAATAAACTTCCTTTGGGCAAGTATTTCTTTTCAAACTTGGTCTCTTTCACTTTTAAATGTTATTACTCTGCTCTTTTAAGATTCATCTTCATGTAACACAGTAGTAGAAGTCTAGAGATTAAAAAAAAAAAAAAGCAGCAGTGTAAGAACAAAACTCTGGCTAGAAAATCTCTCAAACACTCTTGAAAGTGAAATGGCAGCAAGTGTTCTGAATCTGAGGCAAAAGCAGTAAAGCAAATAAGGCTCTCACTAGTTTCAACACGTTTTCTGTAACTAAGAGTCTTTAGCTTTACATGCTCAGGCAACGCTTTCAATGCCTGCTCTTAAATCTTTGCACATAAATTAGAGTAATACATTACCATAATCTAAAAAAAATTAATGTTTATTTTTGAGAGAGACAGAGAGAGAGCTTGAGCAGGAGAGGGACAGAGAGAGAGGGAGACACAGAATCAGAAACAGGCTCCAGGCTCTGAGCTGTCAGCACAGAGCCCAATGTGGGGCTGGAACTCACGGACCATGAGATCTTGACCTGAGCCAAAGCTGGACGCCCAACCAACTGAGCCACCCAGGCGCCCCTACATTATCATAATCTAAATATTCCCAGAGTCACCAGTGGAAAGGCAACTGTTTATGTCTCAGAAAAATAGGAGATTTAGAAATGGAAGAAAAATGGATGAATTTTTTCCAAAGTTTGGATTACAAAAGTTCAGCTTAAATTTTATACTCCATTTTTATTTTCTTTAAATTTTTATTTTAATTCCAGTTATCTTGACTTCTGGTGAATAACTGTATTTTATATTCTCTTAAATCCAAGATGTTTTCATCCCATCCCCCTCACTTACAGAATGAATAGGGGGAAAAGAAGTATGATTTTATGTGAGAAAGGGGTGTATTCAGGGCACCTGAAGTTTGAAATCCAGCTACTTTTTATTTATTTATTTTTATTTTAAAAATGTTTGTTTATTTTGAGAGAGATAGGAAGAGAAAGAGGGATAGTGGGTGCGTGTGTGAGCGAGGGAGGGGCAGGAAGAGAGGGAGAGAGAGAGAGATTACCAACAGGTGCAGAGCCCAATGCAGGGGCTCAATCCCATGAAGTGTGAGATCATAACCTGAGCCAAAATCAAGAGTCAGATGCTCAACCAGTTGACCCATCCAGGTGCCCCTCCAGCTCTTTTTTATTACCCTTCTTTTTGTTTTCTGTAATGGAATCTCTATCCCTCATCAGCTCTATGAGCTATGGAAAGAGATAAGAAATGCTTTCCAAAGTTTAGGTTTTTAGTTAACTTCTCATTTAAGGTAACTTTTTCATCTGCTTAAGTCAGCTTCAAGTAAACTGTCTTTGAAATGAGTTTTATATTATTAAGAGTACTGTTTCTTCCTATAACCATAGCTATATTGACTAGAAAGAAAACCAGTTTTGTACAGAAATTTGTCCCTCTCAACACAAAAATGGGTGTATCCTTGTGTATTTTTTATTGCATCACTTGTATGAGCTTCACTCCAGTGACTCAAGTTACAACTGTGAATGTGAAATGTAAAATATGAATTATAGAATATGAAACTCAGTGAAATGTAAAACTCAGCCTCAAAAGTCACATATTTATGACAAAAAACACATGAAGGGTGTAGAATGTAGTGAAAAAGCTTATGGTTTGTGTCATTTACTAATGTTCCAATTCCTTCAAAATATTAGACCATTTTGCTCAACAGTTTATAACAAAGTACAAGATATCATCCTCTCAAGAACTTTGAGCATATTAATGGCAAATAATAGCATTTCATCCTTCTAATGACTAGTTACTTTTATAGCATCTGCAAATCTGGGTTTACACTACAAATTTTCATCCTAGACTTGACACCGCTTTATCTAATACATTTGGCAAATAACTTTAGTATTCTTTTCCCCTTTCCCTGGTTATAAAGTATGAATATTAAACTTTGCCTTGAGTGTTGTGAGAACTAATTATTTAATGTTTATAAAGTTCCTTCCAGCTAAGTAGGAAAGGCACAGAAGCATTTCTTATGCTCACAACGGATATTCTCATAAAAGCAAATCACAGAGGAATTGTTATTATTAACTATAATCCAAATATAAAAGTCAGAATTAGAAATGGGGTCAAAGATAAAGATGATATAATATAATATGCAGTATATATTTTAATTGTTTGCTGGAAGAATAAGTTTCCATGTTATATATATACTTTTTTCTTTAGCTCTGCTAAATATCACAAAGCTAAGGTCTAGGTCAAGACGGTCTCACATGGAAAAGATGAGCACTTAATTCTGTGAACCCAAAATCATTTAATGACAATAAAATTAAATCAATAGGGTCACATAATAAAACCTCATAATGGACACTCGTGCAAGTTAGAATCTCTAAAGAGAAGGCAGTAGGGAGAACGCTTATCTGAATCAGACTTTAACTCAATTCTGGAAATCATCATGAGAGGGTAAATTTATAGCCATTGATAGTTCATTTGCGGTCTAAGAGCTGGTGCTAATCAATGGCAATATATTTGTTAATTTGTTTCTTTGTTTTTGTTGATTTGTTTTAGTACGTGGAAAAAAGAAGAAGGATAAAGACAATGAGGTTGATTTTAAATAAAACAAATTACTGTCTTTTCTAATATTACATTCTTCTCACTTTTTTGGTTAAAATTCCCTCTTGTTTTTTTCCAGCTTTAATGAAATGTAATTGACATATAAAATTGTGTAAGTTCAAGGTATATAAAGATATGGGTTGACATATATATATATATATATATATATGTATATGTTGACATATACATATATAGTCAATATGTATATAGTCAATATGTATATAGTCAATATGTATATAGTATATATACTATATGGATGACATATATATAGTCATATGTGTATAGTATATTATACTATATATATGTATATAGTAAAATGATTAGCACAATAAGGACAGTGAACAAATCCATGAGCCTTTTTTGTGATGAAAACGTTTATCCTTTCTTAGCAACTTTCAAATATATAATACAGTGTTGCTAAGGATAGTCACCATGCTCTACATTAGATCCCCATCACTTATTTGTCTTATAACTGGAACTTTGCACCCTTTGGCCAACCTTTCCCTGTTGTTTTCATCATGCAATAGTAAGAAAATAAATAGCAATTTCTGCTTGTATGTTGTAATGTCCTTTCCAAAATTTTAAAATAAAGTGACAACTTATGCGGGTCTTTTTCATTGTTCATGTTTTTGATATCCAAACGTCTGAATAATAATAACCTTGTATTTGGGTATATGTGTTCAAGGATTGTATTTCATAATTCTTGTATTGCAGGTGGACAACTCAGTACCATTGTGGTTAGAGAACATTAACATTTTATTAATAAAAATGAAGATACCTGAGTGTTGGCTCTACATATTTTGCATCACATGTGTAAGTGAAGTGTGGTAGAAAGAAAGGACAGCATAATTCATTTATCATGCCACTAATTCAAATATTTTTGGAGACCATGTCTTAGAAGTCTAAAATTTAACTTTGTGAGATTACTTTTGAACATCTTATACCACTCAAATAGAGTAACACTCTGATGTTCTTTCTTATTGCTGCATCGCATAGAGAAAAATGACTTATTAAAAACAAAATTAAATGCAATTTGTATTTCAATGGTTTTCCAATCCCAAAATACACTTGAAAAAATTTTACGCAATGTATTCAATTGGCATATGCAGTTTGCCTATGCCAGAGATTTCTTGGGTGAGTGGATAAAAGTGTTAACCTTTCTCCTTCAACCTTTTAATTGGTGAAGTAGGGTCATATTATCACTTTGAACTTTTGGAGTCATAACTTTAAGAATAATCAGTAACAGGAAGCCTCTAGTGCTAATGCCATTGCTATTTCAAAAATGATTGATGGAAAGGGCTGCCTCTAAAATACTAAGCTGTCTAGTTCTGGTCTATGACAAATAGCATCAACACGATTATATCTCGAATAAGGAAATAAAATTCTTTCCCAAAGCTTAAGTTCTGTGCTAAGTAACACACTGAGAGCCATTCAGCATTTTGTGTTCCTTAACGACTAAAATTTATTCAGGCAGGGGTGCCTGGGTGGCTCAGTCGGTTAAGCGGCCGACTTCAGCTCAGGTCATGATCTCCCTGTCCGTGAGTTCCAGCCCCGCGTCGGGCTCTGGGCTGATGGCTCAGAGCCTGGAGCCTGCTTTGGATTCTGTGTCTCCCTGTCTCTCTGCCCTTCCCCCCGTTCATGCTCTGTCTCTCTCTGTCTCAAAAATAAATAAAACGTTAAACATTTTTTTTTTAATTTATTCAGGCAAAATTGATGAAAAAGTGGAATAATGGCTATTTTAAAAATCAGACTCAATTTAAAAGGCTTTTGTTCAAATATCCAGCTCTGAGCAACAAATATTCCCTACTTGGTGAGTTTGTAGAATATCTTGCTTTATGTTTGGCCACTGGAACACAGAAATGCTTATGTTGGTAATAAAACTAAAGAAGATTAATTAAGCTGTATAAACTAATGTAAATATTGTATTGTCCAAGAAAATCAAATTTTATTTTCTTTTCCCCAACTACATGGTCTTCAAAATGCTTAAAGTTACAGACACTTTATATAAATTAAAATTTTAGTAAGCTCTGATTAACTAATGGACCAGCTCTTTTATTTTTATATGAAGTTATCTATTTGAATGCCAGTCCATTTGTCTCATATTTCTTTTATGAAGTCCAACAAAAACATAAGTAGATTTATTTTTAAATTTTTAGATACTAATGCCAGAAAAATAATTAACACCACCTGAAATCCCCTGGATATAGTGTTCTGCTTCATTGAGTAAACTCTTATCACTATGTAATAGATTTTATTTGATAAAGCTTGTATTTAAATTTTAAATTAAATATTTTGCAATTTTTATTGGATTGTTTTTGTTGTTGAGTTGAAAGTTTAATATACATCCTATATACAATGTGCTTATTCAATATATGCTTTAAAAATATTTTCTTTCAGTCAATGTTAGCTTTTTCATTCTTTTAACGGTGTCTTTCAAACTATCTTAATTTTTCATTTGTCTTTGAAAAACAGATTGTGCCTTTGGTGTCATAGCTAAGAAATTTTCTTATAATCCAAGATCACAAAGATTTTCTTCTTTGTATTTTCTAGAAGCTTTACATCTTTAGGTTTTACATTCAGGTTAGGGCTTGGACTCATCTTGAGTTATTTTTGTACATAGTGTGAAGTATGGATTCAAGTTCATATTTTTGCAATAATTATCCAAATATTGGAACAGTATTTATTGAAAAGACTTGGGGCGCCTGGGTGGCTCAGTCAGTTGAGCGTCCGACTTCGGCTCAGGTCATGATCTCGCGGCCCGTGAGTTCGAGCCCCGAGTCGGGCTCTGTGCTGACAGCTCAGAGCCTGGAGCCTGTTTCAGATTCTGTGTCTCCCTCTCTCTCTGACCCTCCCCCGTTCATGCTCTGTCTCTCTCTGTCTCAAAAATAAATAAACGTTAAAAAAAAAAAAAAAAAAGACTATCCTTGCCCATTGAGTTGCTGTTTCACCTTTGACAAAATCCAATGTCAAAGGTTTACAAGAAGTCTGATATAGACTTTTGTGGGTCTGTTTCTGAACACTCTATTCCACTGATTTGTTGTTGATCTTTACATCAGTATCACATTATTTTGATTACTGTAGCTTTATGATATGTTTAAAATTTAGGTTGTGTTAGTCCTTTTTAGTCTGTTCTATTTCAAAGCCGGTTGGTTATTTTGGAGATTTTAATTTCTGTGTGTTGTCTAATTCTAAATTTTAGAACCAGCTTTTCAAATTCTATAAAAATGCCTTTTATGATTTGACTGGGAAATCTACCCGAAGATAAATCAGGAGAGAATTGACATCTTAACAATATTTAGGCTTTCAATCTGTGAAAAAGCTTTTCCCCCCACTTAATTTTAATTTCTCTCTTCAATGTTTTATAGTTTTCAGTGTGCAGCTCATGCACGTTCATAAACATGTTTTGCCAGGTTTATCACTAAGTATTGTGTAGTTTTGATGCTATTGCAAGTTGCATTTTTAAATACAATTTTAAGAATTGAATTATTATAAAAAATAGGAAAATAGGTTTGATTTCATTTATTTCCTGGAAGATAGTGCCCGATTGTGGTTTACAGGATATTAGAGCAAGTGATAAAACAATTTTACACACAGACATTGTGAGAGGGGAAAGATATTTTTTCCCTCTACACCCTGAGTTCTGAGCTGAGTCTCCTTGTACTATGAGACAGATTAACAAGAGGAAACCAAACAGAAATTTACTAGCATGTGTACCTCATGTATGCATGAGACATATGCAGAGAAAATGATTAAGTCCCCGAGGTGGCTTAGAATTCAGGATTCAATAGCACTTTATTTATTTTTTAAAATTATTTTTATTTATTTATTTATTTTGAGAGAGAGACAAAGAGAGTGAGCAGGGGAGGGTCAGAGAGAGAGAGAAAGAATCCCAACCAGGCTTTGCACTGTCACTGCAGAGCCCTATGTGGGGCTTGAATTCATGAATTGTGAGATCATGGCCTGAGCCAAAACCAAGAGTCGGATGCTTAACCAACTGAGCCACCCAGGTGCCCTTAAATACCATTTTAATAAAGAAAGGGGAGGGAGAGCATAGGTTTCTTAGGGGTATATGATAGTCGTGACAAGGCTTGTGTGCATGTGGTGTCACTAATAATCTCCTGTCCTGTGATAAGAATTGATGAAACTCCAGGGCATTAATGACAACTGAGCTCCTTTTAGAGCATCTGTCTTAAGGCAGATAAGGGGAGTTCAGAGAAAATCTGTCCCTATATTTGCTGTTTTTAAACTGCCTATAGCTCAAAATAAACAGTATAGCAAAGTGGCGTATTTGGCTACCCCTCAACTTCAGTGTGTCAAGATTTACCCTGAACTGGAAAGTGGTCAGGCATGTGAATATTCAGTTACAATGGGGAGAAAATCCCTCTGCTCTGAGGCTGGCCAGGCAGCCATGAGTTATGACACTTGGCAAAACCAACCTGGTCAATAGTAGCCTTACTACTTACTGAAAGATAAGTATGCCAGGAGTAGGAATGGGAAAACAAGGAAGATATAACTGTGGTCACATGTAAAATGAAAACAAAAGTACTGACTAGAGGGCCACATGGGTGGCTCAGTCAGCTGAGTGTCTTACTCTTGATTTCAGCTAAGGTCCTAATCTCAGGATTCATGAAATTGAGCCCTGTGTCGGGCTCTGAACTGACAGGGTAGTGTACTTGGGATTCTCTCTCTCTGAAAATAAAAAAAATAAATAAATAAAATTAAAAAAATAAATAAATAAAAAACATTTTTGAGAGTATTGAGTAGAAGTAATGAAGCAAAACATGGATGCATGTGGGCAGTGTCTGAAAGACAAGTTGTGGAAAAATGAAAGTATTTCACTCAGAATGTGGACATATATGATGTGATTATTTTCCTTGAATTTTAAGTAATGCATTTTATTTGTTTTATAATAATGACAAAAACAATGACAATATTGTAAATGTTGTTTGTTTTACTAAATATCTTTACCTACTAGGAGAGTCTGTTTATGAGGAAAGATTCTGAATATGTCAGGAACTAGCAAATGTCACTTGTGAAACAGTTAATTCTTCTGAAAACTGGATTATTTTACATAACTCTTCTTTAATTGGTTATGTATCATGTATTCAAAATCAAAATAGAAGATCCATGCCTACCTAGAGAGAGAGAAAAAAAGGTTAACAGTTGGTATT
This sequence comes from Panthera uncia, assembly GCF_023721935.1. NCBI lineage: Eukaryota > Metazoa > Chordata > Mammalia > Carnivora > Felidae > Panthera > Panthera uncia. The sequence goes on along the minus strand of NC_064811.1, from coordinate 25,959,158 downwards.
AATATCAAAATGATATACTTAAGCATATTGAACATCCTTGAATTCTTTTCCCTAAAAAATGACTTCCCATTCCCAAATTTATTTAGCACAGTGGATACTTGGGTAAATTTTAGTAACTTTACATTCTATTTCTGATCTTGATTTTCACTTTTAACTTCATTTATTCAAAATAACGTTTGAATGTCGAAATTTTTTTAAACCCAAACAGATAAAAAAAAATCCTAAAGTCACAGCCTTGGTATAAATGTTTTACAATTTTAAACACATTGGATTTACAATGTTAATATGTTAAAATAATTCTGCCATAAAGTTAGTGATATTACAAAAAATTTTATGAGGAAAATAACAATTTTATTAGACATTATTGTCACTAAGATGAAAAGTAACATGAATTTAACAATGAAAGTATGAATATCAAATGATATCTCAAGCTTATGTAATTTTTAATGTCATTCTCTACACATATTTGATTTTGTTTTTCTTGACATATTTCAGTATTAGTATGAGATAAATTGGTGAGAAAGGGAAAGAGCATTTTAATGTAAAAAGTACAAATTATACTTAAAGCATACTATCATGTACAAAATTTTCAATATTCTTTGTGCCATGATGGGCAGCAAATTGATCAATGATAAGAGATAAATGTGAAAATATTCAGAATTTTTATATTCAGCCCAGAGAAAAGGGAAAGTTGATTTTTTTGTGTCTATTGTATTTTCAAGCGCGCTACAAATAGAATAGGAAAAAAAAAAAAGGAAAAGGAAAGAAAGAAAAAAAGAAAAAAGAAGAAGAATTTTAAGAAATACAGTAAAATACAGAATTTTTTTTCTTATTGCTAGAATGCTTGGAAGTTATAACCAAAGAGCTCTTGACCTCATGGGCACCTCTATCTTTTATGCGAGCAAAAATATCTCAAGTACCATAGTGCTTCTTTTCCACCCTTGGTTTCATTAATTTAGATATATAGTAAATGTTCTTTTTCAGTGTTCTTGTTTGGTCAAGTCAAAAGAGACGGTAATAGCTGTGGGATCACAGGGAAAATGATGAAGGATTGGTGAAAGTCAGCTACATTGGTGTCGGTATTGGCCTGTCAGTGGAGATAAATCAGGATACAGTAGCCTTTTTCCTTTAATTTAAAAAAAAAAAAAATGTATCCTTGAAGCAACTATTTTCTCCTCTTTACTATTGATCTAATTCATTGTTTAATATATAATCACAGCTCAGGAAATTCTAGAAACTAGGTGTACATTTCAAATGTCTTTAGTTAAATGTACTTAGCATGTATTTCAGTAGGAAAATCAGAATTCTTGCACTCTTCCCCATGCCTGCATTTGGAAATGCAGGAAATGCATTATTTAGTAAGTATATCCTTTTATGCAAAAACATTAGATAGATCCTGGATCATGATTAACTTATTAATTTTATGCAAGAAAAGAGCAAGCAAAATAAACCTCTAAATTTTACTTTTGGTTTACCTGGCTAAATAACAAAAAGGACCTTTTAATTTCCTTTGACCTTCTCCGTAATTCCATTATCATTCTGTTTACTTTGTGTTCTTAGACCTAATCCAAGAAGGAGATATAAAACAAACAAATGTTAAGTTGCTAGCCTCTTACCAAAGTATATTAAATCTCAGAATTAAAGCCAGGTTGTGTTCCAATTAATCAACTAGAAAGGACATTTGGATTTTTGTTTTTCAAAAGAAAGCACTTTGAGAAAATATACATCACAAAACAGTTTCTAAGTGATTCATTCCTTAAGGAAGTATGGTTTCAAGTACTCTATCATTGATTTACAGTTCTGTTTACTTTTAATTTTGCCTCCGCTTTATTGAGGGATAATTATGATTAAAATTGCATATATTTAAGGTGTACAATTAGATAATTTGATATACATACATAGCGTGAAACATTCACCACTATAAAGCTAATTAACATGTCCTTCACCTCACATAGCTACTATTTTCTTTTCTTTTTTCTTTTGTTTTTTTTTTTTTTGGGGGGGGTCTGTGTATATGGTGATAATACTTACGATCTATTATCTCAGCCAATTTCAAGTATACAGTAAGCTATTGTTAATTATAGTCATATAGTTGTATATTAGATCTCCAAAACATATTTTTCTTCCATAACCAAAAATTTGTGGTTTTCACTTACTTTTAACGTATCAAGAATTTTCCATTGTTTCTGAGGCCAGGGAAGTAAGATAGTTATATGAAATGGGAATTTTAATACTGAAATCAGGCTTCATGGGCCTGTTATGTGCTAAGGATTTAACATACAGTGGTCTTTATTAAAAGGCAAACTACATGAAAAGTGAGAAGAAATTAATAGTTAATCATCCTGATAAAAATTCAGACTTTAGCTTTATTTTACTTGAAAAATGGCGTTCTGAAGATTCAATGAAATCATTTCCCATGTTTTACTTTAATATTTGAAAGTTTCAAGTGTATAATAGTAGTAATCTTTTGACAGAAAGAAGGAAGCGTACTTTTTCTGGGAGCCGTTTTTAAAAGGTGCAAACCAATTTCTCAGAACAGTAAAGAATCTGACTAATAGTGAAGGGTTCTGTCCCGGTGAAATTGTGCTAATTAGTAATTACTTTGCCAATCTTATGCCATCGTAACTCCAAAACACTGAAGCAGATTGAATTAAAAAAAAAAATGAATTGAATAAAAATGTTATCACCACTCATTTTAACTCTATTGGATTTGGAGAATTGATTTATGGCAATTCTAAGCAATTGCCCAATTTAAGGGAAATTATTTCAGATCATGCTCACTGTAATTTTAAAGTTACCGTCTTTCCTAGAGGTTACTATATCATTGATAACTGAAATTTTTCTCAGAGCTGTTCCATTGCAAATAAACAATTTGAGTTTCACTTTATTATTTATAATTCAATGATGTCAGGAACAATGAAAGAGATATTCATCTACTTGGCAGATTTCATAGAAACATGCATTTATGAAATACTGATTTTATATCTGCACTGCATAATGGCAATATGTACTCAAGAATAACCTGTCTGGAAGACTATTGTATTATAATCTCAGTCCTCTGGGGAGTTATTTAATCAAAATAGCTCTGCTTAAGTGCACTACAAGAGGAGACATGAAAAAAATGTCAGAGGATCAAGGAGAGACAAAGGACTAGAAATTGTAATAGTAAAAGTCATTTAGTGCCTTGAGGAATGGCAATTTTTTTTTCCTACAGCTTGAGGTGGAGAAAGCTTAGATGAGAGAGAAATACCAGAGCTACAACTGAGATCTCAGTGAATGGTAAAATAAATTCTCCTACCCATCAACAACTAAACACCTAAATAAAACGTGTTAAATCAAAATGGAAATGTAAGTCACACTGTGCTTCTTAACAATCAGTGTTAAACACTAATTAGTGCCATATGATTATAAGCTACCATATTGGATCTTACCCCTTTATCTTCTTAACGCTTCTTTGTACAGCATAACGTCACAAGTAGGCTTTCCAGTAAACCTATGAGCTAAATTGCAGCAATGCTCAAGACTTACAACAATGAGTTAAACAACATAATGTCCTTGCATAATACATCAAGTATTAAGATATACACTCTTATCTTACTGTGAAAATCTATGTTAATTACTCTATTAATAAGTAACATGTGTTTAGCCAACATGCCTAATTATTTTAAACTTTGATTATTGAGTTTAAAACAATATAGGAGGCGTAGGATGTTACACATTTCTTTCTTTTATTTATTTTTGCATGCAAATTCATCATCACCTCTTTCTAATGTAAATGCATCCTGTCAAAATTTCCTCCTAACTGTCATTTCAAGGTCCTCCTCTTGCAATTTCCTCCTGTAATCCAGTACCAATGTTTTTTTTTCCTCCCTTGTTAAAGTCAACACCTTGGCATTACACAATTATTTCCATTATCATATTAAACTTTCGAAGCATTCCATTTTACAGCACATGCCCACACATGATCATCTTTGTAAAATTTGTAATCTACCTCAAAGTAATCAAAGATGACACTTTGCTAAGCTTTTCTGTCTCCAGAACAAACTATTATTATTGAACGACATAGTCCTACTTATACCTCAGGCAACTGTTAGTAGGTGGGATATAAAACATAAACTCTGAATAAAATTTAACCCTGTACTTCTGGAAGATCTTTTTCGCCTGGACTTCAAAACACTGCTTGCTTCAGTATGTCCCATATACTCTCCCTTCAATGCTCTGCTTTCAAGAGCTGCTTACCTTACATGCCAATCAGTGTGCAGTCACTGCTTCACCAACATGTGATTCAAAACTTACCTCTGTGTGATTATCCTACAACCACGGATGCCCATTTTTTATGAAAAAATCCACTTAGCATTGATCTAACTCCTTTTAGATATGCTTCCATGTTTCACTGTCTTAAGAAAGACTCACCATTTAATTCAAAATGATTTCAAACGGTAGTGATAATAATATTAATAATGGATAGCATTTTCGAGCATTCACTAATTTCCAGACTGAGCTCCATGACTAATTTCCAATTGCTAAGTGCTCTGTATGAATTATCTTATTCAATGCAGCAACACTAAGAGGTAAGGATAAGTCTCTTCATTTTTGACAGATCACATAGAACTGAGATCTAAATCATGTCTTAGAACACGAGAGCTGTCAGCCTCCAGTAATAAATCAGAGTTCAGCTCAAAGGTTACTCTCTCAGAGAGGCGTTTCCTAACCACCATATACAAATACCATCCCTGCATGATCACAGCCTCTTTTCTTTTGGCACATGGTAGCTACAATTTACCTAACTGCGGCCAATGAAATATGACCGAATTTTCCGTTTATCATTGTTGAGTGAAAGAGTTTAAGAACTAAGGTGTGGTTTGCTCAACACTTATTTCCTTGCTACGTTGACAGCAGCGTGTATGATGGTGGAGGACCCATCAGCTCTGACGTGAGAAGACATAAATCAGAACCCCTAGCAAATGGAACAAATACAATTTTATTGGAACTACTACGGTGTTGGGGATTCTTTAAAAAAAAAAAAAATAGGGTAGGGGCACCTGGCAGGTTCAGTGAGTTAAGCCACTGACTATGGATTTTGACTCAGGTCCTGATCTCATGGTTTGTGACATCAAGCCCTGCCCTGGGCTCTGTGCTGACAGCCTGAAGCCGGCTTGGGATTCTCTCCCTCTCCCTCTTTCTGTCCCCCACGCCCTGCTCACACACACTCTCTCTCAAAATAAATAAATAAACATTAAAAAAAACGAGGGCTTGTTGTACTACATTAATTCATGTATTCATTCATTCAACAAACATTTTTGAGTACCTGCTTTGTACTAGGAATTGTTTCAAGCACTAAGAACATTACGGTGGATAAAACGAAAACCCACATTTTTTTTTTGAAGCTCATATTCGGGAAGCGACAGCTAATAAAGAAAAACAAACAAACAAACCATCAGAAACATTTAAAAAGTTGTCTGTCAATGGCGATAAAGTGCTGTAGGACAAAAGCATGAAATTATAATACAGGGTGATGTAGGTTAAACTGGGTGGTCAAGGAGCGAGGGTCTGATCCAATGATATTTGACCACAGAACTGAAAGATAAAAGACAGCCTGGGGCACAGTTATATTGAAAAATAGCATTTTGGGAAAAAGTAATAATCTTATATCCTTATGGATCAGTAAGTGGACTTAATATACTGGGGGCAGAGGTACAAGGGGAAGGGCAAAGTGCAATGAAGGGAGAACCATAGGGGCAGAGGAAGGGCTTACTCATGAACAATTCATGGTTGTTGAAGAAATGAAAGAACAACTCCATAGTAACAAAATTCAAGTGTTCCACCTCTTTCTCCCACAGACCAAAAGAAAAACTCACAGCGAGGCTCATCACGTCTATATCAAACAAATACAGATGCTATGAACATACATTTGCATAGTCTTGGTAGTTATAGTCTCAGTGGCTCAAGATCTTAGTGAAACAAACTAGCAATATGTCTAAAAAAATGTTTTTATTTAGTTATAACTTAACCACTGATAATAAAGCACTGAGTATTTAAATGTAAAATGTTTTATTTATAGGAATATATATATTACATATTATATATATATATATATATATATATATATATATATTCCAAATAGCTTCTGGAAAGTGTTTTTATAAAAATTGTCCCAGAAGAATGAGATTGCTGGTAATCATTTTGTACAAATAATCCATGACTATTCTGAAAAGTATCCAGTTGTGCTTTGAGAGATTTCCTTTTGTGAATCTTAACTCGACTTCTTTGTTTCAGTTATCTAACATCAGGTAGCAAGTCATCCAAAAGCTTAGTTCGTTATTTGTTCACAGTATGTGAATCAACAATTTGGGTTGAAGTCACCTGAGAGTTTCTTCTGCTTGTTTATATAAGAGTTCCCGGATGGAATGGCTCCTGATTTTTCACATGCCCTTCTGTCCTCTAGATGCTAGGCTAGCCCTTTTTATATTACAGAAGCTTTCAGAAGTGGCTGATGAGAGACCGTTCTTCATGAATCCTTCACATTAAAAAAAAAATTAACATTTATTCATTTTTGAAAGACAGAGAGAGAGCACAAATTGGGGAGGACCAGGGAGAGAGGGAGACACAGAATCTGAAGCAGGCTCCAGGGACCGAGCTGTCAGCACAGAACCTGATGTGGGGCTCAAACTCACCAACCACAACATGACCTGAGCTGAAGTCCGATGCTTAACCGACTGAGCCACCCAGGCGCCCGGAATCCCTCACAATTTTATGTCTTGGCATTTATGGCCAATTTGCATAAGGAAATATAGCAAGATAGTTACTTTGCTATCAGAGAAGACTTTCTTACTTTCCAGAGTAATAAATACATCTTCTTTGGAACACAGCTTGGGCAAGTTTTTTAGCACTGCATTATGAAATTAGGGGTTTCTTAAACTTGGGTTTCCAAAACTGGATGCAAAATAGCTACATGCTCAGAATTCACCAACGAAATTCATGTTGCCTACTCTACCAGAAGTTATTAACTGGATAAAACCATTTGGTCTGGTTGTCTTCTCACTGACTGCATCCGTGCAAGTGTCGTAAGTCACCTAGCAGATCCTTGCCACTTAGGGACTACTTGATTGGAAAGCTTTCCAAACAGCAGACTTTCCAAACAGTGTCACTTTTGCTGCATTCTATTGGTCAAAGCATGTCCCAGGGTCATACCAGATTCAAACAATGAGGAGCTAGACTCTATGTCTTGATGCACCAAAAGGTATTTTCATAATTTCCTCTCTTTGAATCTGTGCTACAAAATCATAATTACTTAGATTTATATTTTATTCTACTAATTCTCTCTTCAGCTCTGTCTATAAACTCTGCTATGAACAAATTCTCTGAGGTTTTTATAGCTTTTTACTGGAGTGTAGAAAACATACAAAAATGTGAATAAATCATAAATATATACAGTTTGATGAATTTTTACAACCTACCAACACCTTTATCACTAGACCCTCGATCAAGAAAAAACATTACCAGCATTCTCAAAACCCCTGTTACACCCCCACCTAGTCACTATGTACCCCCAAAGGATAAAGAATGGTTTTGTTTGTTTATGAACTTTGTTATCAATGGAAACATAGGTATGTATTCTTTTGTGCCTGTCCAACTTTGCTCCACATTACCTTTGTGACAATCATCTGAGTTGTGATTCAACCTACATTCTCTAGATACAATGCCACTATATTCAAAAACACTACCTAAATGTTAAAATTTTTAAAAATGGATTTTTGAAATTTAAAACATACTAATATATAATGTATATCAAATAAGAAAGAACCCACACTTGAAATTAGAAATATATATAATTAAATATTTTAAAATTATTACTCCCCAAAACTTATAGATGGTGCTAAATTGTTATTATATGAGAATCTAAGTGTGCTTATATATAAGAAAAAAATAATAGCCAATTAAGTAGGTAAGCATCTAATTTGGTAGTTAGCAAACTATTAATAAAAAAAATCCAATAAAATATAGAAAGGAAATAATAATAGAGTAGAAATAAACTAGACACACAGATATATAATTGTGAAGATTGTCAGAAACAATTTTTTTCTTCAAAGATTAGTAGAATCTAATCTTTAGATTCTAAAGTAGATTAGCAGATTAGATTTGAGAATCTCTAGCAAAAATAGTGGAAAACAATTGATTGCACAAAATGTCCCATATTCTACATCTTTCCCTGTAACTATTCCCTTGAAAACATAACATTATAGTTTTGAAAAACTTGGATTTTCTTTTCTGAATCTTTAAAGCTGGACTGGCTTTGTGATTTGCTATGGTCAATAGAGTATTGAAGAAGTGACAATATTCTATTTCCAAACGAGACTTCCAGAGATCTTACGTGCTTTTTCTCACTTCTCTGACTTCACTTTGAGAACAAGTAAATGAGAGCTAGTCTGCTAAAGAATGGGGAACAACCTGGGGAAGAGCTGAGATATCTTCGTTGAAAGCACAAACAAGTTAGAGAGTCTGACCAAGAAAACAAACAAACAAAAACACCTAACGGTTTCTTTCTTTTTAATTTTTTTTTAACGTTTATTTATTTTGAGACAGAGAGAGGCAGAGCGTGAATAGGGGAGGGGCAGAGAGAGAGGGAGACACAGAATCTGTAACAGGCTCCAGGCTCTGAGCTGTTAGCACAGAGCCAGACGCGGGGCTCGAACTAACGGACCGCGAGATCATGACCTGAGCTGAAGTCGGACGCTTAACCGACTGAGCCACCCAGGCGCCCCCCCATAACGGTTTCATTAGATGAATGACTGCTACTTGAGATGTACACATGGGTATCTCTAGTCCCTCTGACACCAAATGATTCTCCTGCCAACCCATACCTGTGTGAGCTTCACAGAATAAGTTTAAAAGAGCTTATTGCTTTAAGTATACAGGTTTGTGGCTGTTGGTTACACAACATTATTGTATCAATAAATAACCATATACAGTCCATTATAATAGCATATTAGAGATTTTCAAAGAATGCATTTGATAAGTAACAAAAAATCTCTTCTTAATTGTAATAATTATGTTGATGTCAATACAACCAGAAGAATTTCAGAAATAAGTTAATTCATGAAAATGTTTATTTTTAAAACAAGTAAGATGAACAGATGTTCAACCTAACTTAGGTTAAGTTTAAAAAGTTGTGATATATGTAGTTAACAATTAAGAATATATAGAGAGGTTTTCTATTGTAGTTTAAAATCAAAAGTACTGAGTACTAGTAATGACACTTTTAGAATTCATTGCTGGGATACATAATTGTCATATATGTGAAATATTTAACGTCTCAAATAGCTAAGAGAAGTTTAAGAAACAGTGCCTTTGTGATCCCAGTAGTCAAAATGTATAAAAAACAAAACCAAACAAACAAAAACAAAAAACAAACCCAAATGGTGTTTTCATAGCCCTCTGTAAACATGTCGTTAGCTTGCAGACCCAAATAATTTCAAGGTCTCGAAGAAACTAAATCTTAGATGCCAAAAAAATAGACAGTTAGAAATATGACTATATTTGGGGCGCCTGGGTGGCTCAGTCGGTTAGGCGTTCCACTTCATGATCTCTCGGCTGATGAGTTTGAGCCCCACATTGGGCTCTCTGCTCTCAGCACAGATCTTCTGTTGGATCTTCTGTCTCCCTCTCTTCTGTCTCCCTCTCTCTCTGCCCCTCCCTGGCTTGCTCACTGTGTTTCAAAAATTAATAAACAGTAACCAGAAAGGAAATATGACTGTATTTACCATTAAAATCTAAATTTAACATATGGCATGAAAATAAATGCATGGCTGCATTTATGAGTAAAATTTAAAAATAAATTTACAAAAGTGACCAACCTATTAAGCAGAGTGTTTATAGGTTTTAAAATATAAACAAACAGGGGTGCCTGGATAGCTCAGTCGGTTGTGTGCAACTGGGCTCGGGTCATGATCTCGCAGTTTGTGAGTTCGAGCCCCACATCGGGCTCTGTGCTGACAGCTCAGAGCCTGGAGACTGCTTCAGATTCTGTGTCTCCCTCTCTCTCTGCTCCACCCCCACAACCTGCTCACACGCTGTCTCTCTCTCTCAAAAAATAAAGATTAAAAATTAAAAAAAAAAATAAAATATAAACAAGCAAAAAAAAAATAGGGATAGTCTCATTCACAAATCTAGGTCAAGTCTTCTAGCATCAGGACAAAGCTCTTCTTCACTGACCTTGATAAATGCTAGTAAGAACGTGTTTGCCGATCTCCATTTTTTCCCCCTCTGTCTAACGCAGGTGACAACTGCTATTTTTTTCAGGTGAGCAGGAACAAAACTGAAAATAATAAAGATCTGCTGTTGTTTGGCTTATAATATTCCAGGCACTACTTTCTTCAAAGTATGTTATTCCTGGGATCAAAAGGGAAGGTAGGATACATTTCTGCAAGGATCAAGTATGTACGTCTGTGTACTGTGCCTCACTATACCTGCTTTCCTTCATTTGCAAAATAAGCATCCGTGAGAAAATGTATGTGAATGAGTTGGCACAATATCTTGCAAACAGTAAATGACGACCAGAAGTTAACTATTACAAATCATTCCTCAAGGAGAAGCATTTTGGGGACATATATCCCATTCATTGTATGCTGCTTTTTAATAATCTTTTGTCTTAATTTTTTAAAATTCGTTTTAAAATGTTGTTTTAGAGAATGAGAGAGAGAGAGAGAGAGAGAGAGAGAGAGAGAGCAGGGGAGGGGCAGAGGGAGAGAGAGAAACCCCCAAGCAAGCTCCATGCTGAGTGTGGAGCCTGAAGTAGGGCTCTATCCCAACACCCTGGGATCACAACCCAAGCAGATCTTTAAAGTTTATCCACCCCACCATGCTCTAGATGAGCAGCACAACCATAATTTGTCTTAAAACTGATCTACGACGCTGTGTTTCCATGTCTTCCTCGCCCACTCCAGGCCCACATTATCTTCAATTCATCTGAACACTCATAGAAGCTTCTCCATCCCACCAGCATGACATACCTCATTTGCTATTTGTGCAACGGTCTCTATAAATTTGTTTGGTCTGTTGTTCAAAATATATGATGAGAGGTTGTGGAGAAAATATGGCCTGAGCACTTTATTAGTACTAGTTTATAAAAGGAGAAAATAGGGGCGCCTGGGTGGCTCAGTCAGTTAAGCGGCTGACTTCGGCTCAGGTCATGATCTCACAGCTTGTGAGTTCAAGCGCCGCATCGGGCTCTGTGCTGACAGCTCGGAGCCTGGAGCCTGCTTTGGATTCTGTGTCTCCCTCTCTCTCTCTGCCCCTCCCCCGCTCACACTCTGTCTCTGTCTGTCTCTCTCTCTCTCAAAGAATAAATAAACATTAAAAAAACATTTTAAAAAAAGGAGAAAATAAGGGCAAAAATCATTTTAATCCATTTCAAGTAAGAAACTAATGGTGTTCTAAATACACTAATGACAAATGAGTGGGAGCTAGGAGGCAATAATGGTCTCTATCGCCAAGGGGAAGATAGCTTCTTGGAAAATAAAATGGGTACATAATAAAACACCACTAGGTGTCACTGGGGAAGGAGAAGAAACGAAAAAGTTTAAGGAAAAGTCAAGCTGAAGCCCTACCATAAGTGCATTATTTATGGAAGGATGCATCACAGCTTTTGCAGAAAAGATAACATGACATCAACAGTTCCCAAGAAGAGAAAAGTGGAGAGGGAAGGAATCTGGCTTCAATCATTCTGCGAGCAGCTGTTGAGACGAATCAAGCCAGAAGAACTCCAGCTGCTGGTTCTGTGATCAGTGCCAAAGGTTTCACCCTCTGAACATATATCATAACTCCAGGAGAACACCCACATTTAAAATATGTAATGATGAGAAGCCGAAGTCAGAGTTCACAGAACAAAAATGACATTCTAGTCCTTTGAAAGACATTCACGTTAAAATTGGTATTTAGTTCTGAAATGCATTGTGATTTTGTGATTTTGGGGTGCATTACTTAAAACTTGCTGCTCCCTGCAAGTTGAATCTTTCATACACTGAGAAAAGGAACACAGGACCTGCCTATTTACAGGCTGTCTGTGACTATAAGAGCAGGTAGTCTATACAGTATAAATTACTCTTCTAGAATTAGTATCATTACCAATTTTATTCACTTTTATACATATTTAGGAGGGAAGAATTAACTAATTTACATGTTATTTTAAAAGAAAGATTTCTTTTTGGCAAACAATTCAGGCTTAAATCGTAAAAATTGTAAAAATCATGATCTTAGAACTCACTTAGCTGGAGCCATTTGGAATTCATCTCCCACCATAGTTTCTCTCTTACCTTCTAGAAGCCCTTGTTTCCTTAGCTATTATTAAAAAGAAAAAAAAAATATTGGGAGTAGGGATGGAGTTAGTTTGCCAGCTGGACAAAATGGATTTTTACAAATTATATCAGGAAATTGTTGCACTAAGGAGGCCTTATGGCCCAGAATATAAATTCTCTTTTCAAATAATTTAATGATACTTTCCTTGGGAAAGTTTTTGAATACAAAGTTCAAAAGTCATCTTCTCCTTTATCCCAACCTGGGAATAAGCCAGGTATAATTACTCTGAAGTTACTTTTGTGTGTGTGCATGTGTGTGTGTGTTTATGTTTATGTTTATTTGTTTACTTTGAAAGAGAACATGAGTAGGGGAGGGGCAGAGAGAGAGAGAGAGAGAGAGAGAGAGAGAGAGAATCCCAAGCGGGTTCTACACCGTCAGTGTAGAGCCAGGCATGGGGCTTGGTCTCATGAATCATGATGACCTGAGCCAAAATCAAGAGTCAAACACTTAACCTACTGAGCCATCTGGGCATCCCGCTTTTATGGTTTTTATCATAAATGCCCTCTGCTTCAATTCTCTGTGCATCCTAGGCTCTAGCCTTGGAAGCCTTGAGATGCAAGTTTTGCCTATTACGTATAAATATCAGCACGGTAACAGGGCACCTGGATGGCTCAGTCAGTTAAGCATCCAACTTCGACTCAGGTCATGATCTCATGGTTTGTGGGTTTGAGCCCCACGTGGGGCTCTGTGCTGACAGCTCAGAGCCTGGAGCGGCTTCGGATTCTGTGTCTCTCTATTCCTCTGCCCCTTGCCCACTCATACTCTTTCTCCACCTCTCAAAAATGAATAAATACTAAAAAAAGTAATAAAAGTAAAAATAAATAAATATCAACAGAGTAAGACGATGTTCCCAGGTTCTAATATGTGCCATAACACTTGCTGGGTAGGATGACCTGATGACCTCATGCCCTCATTTGACAGTGGAAGAAATAGAGTTTTCATGAATTACTCAGCAACAAAAGTGCTTTGGAAACATATACTTATGCATAAATTATCATTTATCTCCATCAAGGACTACTTTAAAGATTCCTTTGAAATGACTCCCAGAGTTATGGTTCTAAGAAGCAAACAAAAAGATGCAAATGTGTGACTTTCCTTCACAAATACACAAAGAATCTTCTTGGATTAAAGAATCGAACTTCAATTTATCCACAAAGCCATATCTACACCATTGATTCATTGATTGACTGATCCATTCATTCATTTATTCATGTATTTATTCGTTTATCATATATTTATTAAGAAGCAGGAGGCGCTGAGATAGCTGATAGAAATAAATGATTCAAAACACTCCCTGCCTTTAGGGCACTTAAACTTGGGTGGATGAGGGACACCTGGGTGGTTCAGTCATGGGTTCAGGTCATGATCTCCTGATTTTCGAGTTTGAGCCCCTCCTAGGGCTCTCCACTGTCAGAGCAGAGCCTGCTTCAGATCCTCTCTCCCTTCTCTCTCTGGGACTCCCCTGATTACTCTCTCTCTCTCTCAAAATAAATAAACATTAAAAAATGTTTTTAAAAAATCGGTAGATGAGGGGCACCTGCGTGGCTCCGTTGGTTAGGCGTCTGACTTAGACTCAGGTCGTGATCTTGCCATTCCCAAGTTCAAGACCCACATGGGGCTCTGTGCTGGCAGCTTGGAGCCTGGAGCCTGTTTCAGATTCTGTGTCTCCCTCACTGTCTCTGCCCCCTCCCTGGCTCACGCTCTGTCTCAGAAATAAATAAACATTAATTTTTTTTTCAAAAATGTGCAGATGAGAAATACCTTTTGCAGATTATCACAACTATGTCATCACACAAGTGATAAGTGATTTTCCAGCTTTCTCCTACACACACTCTCAGTGTCAGCCACACATCACTCTTCTCACACAGTCTTCCATCTTTTTTATCCTTGCCCATTTTTGTCGCATGGCCTTGCATCTGGTGTGGTATTTTCCTGTCTTGAATATCTTAGTTTCTTTCTTTCTATGGAAAATTCCTTGTCATTCATCCCACTCAATTATTACCTTTCTGGAAGCCTCTCTACCAAAGCCGATTGTTTCTTCTGAGACCCCAAGGCACTATATATTTTGGGTAATGTGTTATTTTGGAGTCATGCCTTAATAAATGTGTTCACTGCTTAAGAGCAAAGTTCTAACGTGCATGGGTTTGAGCCTCGTCTGTGCTAGTTTCTCACTGTGCCCTTGAACAAATAATTTAATTTCTTTGATAATCAGTTTCTTTATTGTTAAAATGTGGTTACAATAGCATTTACTTCTCCCTGTTGGAACAAGTGAATGAGTTAGTACCTGTAAAATATTTCAAAAGAGCTTAGAAAATATTAAATGCTTCATTAACATCAGCTTTTGATATTATTATCAGGCCTAATTTCCTGGCTTACAGAAGTTTTCAGTAAATGTGTATTGAAAATGTGAAAATATGACTCTGTCTACTGAACTTTAAATAGATAAAACAACAACAACAACAACAACAACAACAACAACTAAAAACTTAAATTAAATCTAGAACCACGTAGGAAAATATAAAAAAGTATCCAAGGAGAATCCACATTATTTTAATGAGCAGGCTTTACAATTCTAACCATATTCAATGATGAAAAATGCTGCAGATAATTATTTTTTTTATATTATATTCATTTGTCTTAACTTGAGTTGGGTAGTTTTAATAAGGTAACCTTTTATGGTTTGGTTCAAATT
This sequence comes from Panthera uncia, assembly GCF_023721935.1. Taxonomy (NCBI): domain Eukaryota; kingdom Metazoa; phylum Chordata; class Mammalia; order Carnivora; family Felidae; genus Panthera; species Panthera uncia. The sequence goes on along the minus strand of NC_064811.1, from coordinate 25,944,112 downwards.
ATTTTTCCTTCCCCATTTGGTTAGGAGCCTAATGAAGCAGCACAAGAGTGTTTGAGCTTTTCTGTTCCTCAAGGGACAATGCATTTAATCATCTGAACACTTGGAACTGAACTGTGGTACAAATAAACAATTATGTAGTATAGCTTTAACAATACCTCAAATTTTACCTAAAGAAAAAGAAAACAACATGCAAAATGAATTTTAGAAAAGCGTGTATATTTTGCTATAAAATTATACCATCCTACTCAAATATTACTGCATGTGCACCAAGATTAAATGCCTAAATAAAGAAAAGGAAAGGAAACAAATGATGTTGCCATTCCAAACATGTGTATTTCTGCTCTGGTGGTCCAATAAAACAAAACAACACCAAAAGAAAGCAAAACAAAACACTTTGATGACAGCAGTTATACATCTACATCAGTGCCACCAGTGTCTCATTCTGGAGGGCAGTTGGCACCCTAGAAAAGAAATGATTGCTGATTGCAAAGTAACTGGTCATATACAATGCTTCTGGCCCCTAAGGAATGATTTGCACTTAATGATACAGGTAACTTCTTTCCCTATTTGGTTGAAAATTACCACTTCGACTTTGCACATTTCCAGCGTTTAATATCAGGTTTCCAAGTCACATATTTATGGATTACATTGTTCAGATTATGTATTATTACAGTATGGATCTGAAAGAGATAGAATACTGCCGAGGCTTAAATACTCATTTTTGCATCATTATATTTAAAAAAAAATAATGAAAAAAACCCAAAAATGAACAATTTAAAGAATTTTGGTAAAAGGAAGATAGCTGATGTTTGAATGAATCCAATCATTTATGAAGTTGAGAAGCAATTTCAAGTAAGTTGATAGAATAATGTATGGTGATAACTTCATCAACATCTTCAGAAAAGAAATTGATTAATTGAGGGCTAAAGTAAAACATTAATTAACAATGAGACAAAGAAACTTTTAAGATTACTTTTATAGAAAATGATTAAATATAACACAGGATATACCAGTCAATATTAAGAATCCTTTCGTATTGCTTCAGGAAAATCATAAGCAGAGTAACATACTTGATAGTTACTTAACACCATTTATTTTTTTCAAGAATCAACAATCATTGGCATCATGATCTTCGCAAAGGAACTACCATGACTCATTCTCTGATACCTAAAGCTGATGGCTCTCCACATCTTAGACTGACATCACACACTGAGAAACTAACCAGTTTCTCCTACCAGTTGAAGTCGGAGGAAAAATCATACCATTTAGTACAATGTGGACAACATCCATCTTTTGTTTGGTGTTCACTGGCTGATGCAATTCTAGTCGACATTATCATCACGCAAGACCCCTGCCTTAGCACTGGCATAGTTGTCTTAGCAGTAGCTTTTCCTTGCCCCATAAAAAGTATGCAGGATGAAACCTATCTTAGTCAGTTTGGACCACCATAACAAAATGTTATATTCACTGAGTGTCTTAAACACCAGAAATTTATTAACTCATACACACAGTTCTAGAGTCTGCAAGTCCAAGATCAGAGTGCCATTATGGAAGCCTCATTATCATGACCCCCTCTCAACCTAAATACTGTGCTACCTCCAAATACTATCATAATTGGGTTTACAGCTTCTACCTAATTTGAGTGTTTCACATTCAGTCCATAACATAATCCTAAGCATTCAGGTTTGCTGTTTTCCTTTCTCACTCATTAGTGTCTCTATAAAAACATCACACCATTACATTTCCATATATGGAAATTATTGAACATTAACTGTGTATGAGTTAATACCAAAGGGATCATTAGAGGTTTAGAAAATCAAAGATCTTACCCAGTCAACTTTACCAACAATATCATGAATAAAACAAACTGTGAATACTGATAAAAACAGAGGGAGGCATAAGACCACAAATGCAGCTCCCAGGCCCTTTCTTGTCACATTAGGGCATTCTCTGGGCCCCGATCACCATAAAACATATCTAAGCTACAGTTCTGATCACATCAGTTGTACAAAAGGGAATTGTTTGGGTCATGAATTATCTTCATTTATATTCTGATAGGTATATTGCTTAGATGGCATTTTCCACATAAAGCCATAGGTAAATTCAATAAGTAAAACTTGAGACCCTTAATCACTGTGTGAGTCAAGTTGAAAAATGTAACCTGATCATGCATTTTAAGTGTTTTCTACTTCCTAATGTATCAGAAGTTTTGCTTTCTAACATCAGTGTTTCTAGCAAATTTATTTTTACCCATAAATTTATAGATTTGTTGTTTGTTTAGAGTAAGTCAGGGGCTGGCAATTTTTTTTTTTCTAGAAAGGGCCAGACAGTAAATATTTTAGGCTTTGTGGGTCACATATAGCCTCTGTTAATCTTTATATTCTATTTTTACAACATTTAAAAAAGGTAGAAACATTCTGAGCTCCCAGGTCACAGTTTGCTGGCCCCTACATAGGCAATTGTAGACAGATCACATATATCCTGCTAAAAGCATGTCTTAGATAAGGACTCTTCTGCCAGAAAATACCATTGGTTCATTGGCCCACTATATTGTGTATATATATATATATATATATATATATATATATATTATAGAATATATATAATATATTTTTTATATATATATATATATATATATATATATATACTTGATAGTATATATATATATTTGTTTATTTTCTGCATATTATGATGTTTTGCCATCTTAAAAAAATTTCCTGGCTGGGGAAAGACTGTCCCCTCTGGGTTAGTCTTTTCTTAGAGATAGTAAGGAACTCAGATGGAGAATACCTTTGATTTGCAAACTAACCAATTGAGATTCATACCTCCTCCATCTGGTTTATATACTCCAGGAGGCAATATCCTTCTGCCTTAATCATCTCAGGGCCAGATACCAGGCACCTAGGGAGGGGTACCACCCCCATAGCTGACAGCCAGCTAAAATTATTCAAACTACCCAACCCCAAACTTTTTACCCTGCCTTGCTTTGCCTTTCCTGTAGAAATATTCATAAAAATCCAGGTGTTTGTGCTCCCCTCACTCCTGCTTTTGCTTCCTGACTAAAACCTGATGTGTTCCTCTGTTGACTTTGTGTAGTGAGCCATGCCACTGTTTCTCTGGGAACCGGAAGTAGTACTAAACTTTTCTATCAATAGGAGCACCTGGGTGGCTCAGTCAGTTGAGTGTCAGACCCTTGATTTCCACTCGGGTCATGATCTCATGGTTCGTGGGATCACGCCTGACAGCATGGAGGCTGCTAAGGATTCTCTGTCACCCCCTCTCTCTCTGCCCCTCACTCTGCTCATGCTCTCTGAAAATAAATAAACGTTTAAACACCCACACATACACACACAACTTTTCTTGCAGTAGCATCGAACTATGAGCATGGTCACTCAGTCATCTTTATAAATCAAGACCTGGGTACAGCACACTAGGAGGTCTGACTTCAGCATGTTTACATGGAGATTTGATGGGGTTACCGGCTATCTTTCTTTATAAGGGATGTCACCCAGTAAAAGGAGGGAATGGTGTGAAGTCTGTTGCTAAACGTTTCATTTCCAACGTAATGTTCTACACTTCATATATTTTCACGTGCATAGTACTAACAAGAAGTTTAAAAATCAAATTATAAATACTACACTGTATTGCTTTGTTAGTAATTTTAGCTTGTTTCTTTTCCTTTTAAGTCTAATGTCATATTTATTTCAGACTTATTTTTATTCTATAAATTCTCTACATTTAGAGCTTGTGGATCCAGTGGGGAGTCTCACTGCACAAAGAGACCAAATGTTTTCACCATGGTGTACATCTAGCCTCTTGGTAGTTTCTGTACCAAAGCAAACCTGACTGACTCACAAACTGCATGATTTACCGATGTACAATGTAGTATAGAACTTAAGAAGACTGACTCTGGAAACAGATGGGTCTTGTCTTTAATCCTGTTTCTGTAATTAAGAATATTTAAGGGGAGTGTGGGTAGCTCCGTCAGTTAAGTGTTTGACTCTTGGTTTAGGCTCAGGTCATGATCTCAGGTCATGGGTTCAAGTCCCCCATCGGGCTGTCAGCTGCCAGTGTGGAGCCTGCTTGGGTATCTATCCCTTTCCCCCTCTTTGCCCCTCTCGCTTTTTCACTGTCTTTCTCAAAATAGATAAACTTTAAAACAATTTTAGAGATTTTTATCTAATACTTCATTGTTTTAAGCCTCATTTCCTTCATACATCAAATGGAAATACAACTTTCTCTAGAGTCATGATTATTTTATTTTATTTTTTTTTTTTTGAAAATGATGAGTTTTATTTATTTATTTATTTTTATTTTTTTTTATTTTTTAATATATGAAATTTACTGTCAAATTGGTTTCCATACAACACCCAGTGCTCATCCCAAAAGGTGCCCTCCTCAATACCCATCACCCACCCTGCCCTCCCTCCCACCCCCCATCAACCCTCAGTTTGTTCTCAGTTTTTAACAGTCTCTTATGCTTTGGCTCTCTCCCACTTCTACAGTCATGATTAAATAAGATAATCCATGTAATACACTTAACACAGTGCCTGAAACCTGAGGAACAATAAGATAAGGTTGCTGTTACTCCAGCCCTAGTCCTTGTCCACTGCCCAGGAGCCTGTGTCTCTCATCTAAAAGTAGGGGTCTTACAGCGGACGAGGGCCTTTCTCTATTTTATTTAATCTTACCTTAGCAGGGTTTCTGTCAAAACACTTAGGTTAGAGAGCAAACCTACTTCTGCTACATTGGGAGGTACAAAACACTTAAAAATGCATGATCATGTTACAGTTTTCAGCTTGACTCTACTACAAAGGCTGATCAGGGGTTTCAAGTTTTACTTACTGAGTTCACCTTTGTATCCAACCTCGGTTGAAGTTAACACCATCCTTTTGCTGCATTGGCCACTGATGAAACAAAGTCCACTCTGGCATTCTTCCCAGGTGTATCTGCTACAGTTCAAGGTCACAACTGCACTCCTTAAAGCCATCTGACACTCTTAATAAGGGTTGTTTCTCTTTGCCTGGGTCTCTTACTTAAAAACTCCCTTAAACTGCCCTCTTACTGGCCCAAAGCCCAGTCCAGTTCAAAAGAGGTTTCTCTCCTTTCATACCTCTCTTCTTTAGTTTAATTTTTTTTTTTTTTTTGGTACAGAAAAATTTCTTCTAAGTAGCTGCTTGCAAATTTCAAGTCATTGTGGATGACTTTAAGAGAGCAGCTACCTCTCAACTTTTCAACTCTCGTTTATTATTGAGATCTTTGAATCTATTTTCATTTACACATCCATATTCCAGAAGATAATAGGACTGTTAAGGCATTTTTAGCTACAGATTTTAGCTAATTTTAGTATCATATGTTAGTATGATACTAACATATGTTAGTATCATAGTACAGTATGTTATAGGTGTATGTTAATGTAGTTTTATGCCATAGTTTCAAAGTGTCAAAACACGTATAAGACCTTTGGTAACATAAGTGGTGTAGAAGATGGTTTGCTTAGCATTGGGGTGTGGGGATAGTGCATATATAAATATAATCACCCAATGATCTTTCCTATCAGCATTGATTTCAGTTTCCTCTTAGGTACTGGATTACAAAGAAATCCCCTGCTCTTTTCACTCCACACATACGATAGATTCTATATTGTAGGACAAGATGAAAAGGGGAATAATGCCCAATGCACTTAAAGTTAACAATTCCATCTCACCTAGTGCCTGTAGTCCCCAAAAATTTCACAGACCCCAACTTTAGCAATAATAGAACATTGCTGATGTAGATCTTTTATGCCACTATTGGCTGTTTGCTAAATTGTGCCAACTCATTCTTAACTCTGATGTTGTAATATTGTGAACCATCTCTCCTTTGCTGTATCATGACATACAAAGTTAATTTCTTGTCTTCTTATCGGGCCTCTGTGAGTTGCACAGTATCTAGTGGGTGCCATGCCATTGGAATGTTCCAAACTCCCAATTGTAATGATCCTCAGCTGTCTATTTTTCCCTTTCTACTAGGGTATTAGAAACGCATATCAGTGAGTTTTCTAATCTGGAAGGAAAATATTATTATATTCTTTAAATGAAGTTCTAAGGGTCTCAGTTCTGTCCTAAATTTGGGAAGTAAGGAAAGGAATGGTGTTTCAAGGTATTTTCTCTCTCACACTTGAGGAGATAATAACAAGAAAAATTATAAACCTTCTTCTTATGACACTATATCAACCAGTTTATCTCTTTCTCATTTATCATGTGTGTGTGTGTGTGTGTGTGTGTGTGTGTGTATAGTAAAAGAGATGAAAGCAATCATAATATTTTTTTCTCCTGTCTTCCTTTCTAGAGAAGCCAGTGAGGCCAAAGTATAGTCACTCATGTTGTCTTCACAAGGTTCTAGGGTAGTTTTAACTTTTCATTTGGCTATTCGGTCCCATGAACCATACAATGAAGTATTATGGTTGAAATAATACTTGAAATACTCTGGCATTGTCTATAACAATGAGCCCCCTTTTGGTACAGAATTATTCTACTTGTACTCATACTCATGATTGTTAGAAACATGTCAAACCATCTAAAAATTGTATAAAATAAATGACTTCATAATGTGCCTTTAACTCTGAAACAGAATGTTTGGTATCAGTTTATTATAGTCTGGCATACCTTCTGTACCTACTAAGAACAATATGAAATAAATGAGCCAAGCAGGCAATAAGATATTGGCTTTGTCCTACAATAAACAAGGAGGAAACCACACACACCGTTAATCACTGCTAAGGTTATGTGAATGAAATAAAAAACTATGTCCAAATATTTTAAGTGGAAAATAGACAATCAGTTGCAGATAAGAAGTCTTTACAATCCTCATACAGAATGAGTATGATTATTTTCATTTATTTAAAGATTTATTGAGCACCCACTATGTGCCAGGCACTGTGCTAAGAACTGAAGAAAAAGTAACAAGTGGCAAAAGTAATCTTAATATTCAAATTGCAGCAATGTAGGTTTCAAACAAAATATTAAATATCAGTTTAATGTTTCCCCCTTTAAAATAAGAGATGACAGAGATAAGGAATGACTGTTCATATCTATGTTTTGAATTCTCTCCTTGAATGACTGAAGCATATTAATACTGGGATCTCTTTTATGTACCGTGAGTATAACTAAGTTGAAGTGTTTCATGGATGTTTAATACTATGCAACTACTTAAAATCAAAAGAGTTTGTGTTGGGCTATTTATATTTCTAATCAAATCTCTAGCTTTGATCCTGCTGAGTCTAATTTTATTTGGAATCCCTAAAAAGACTCCTTAGAATAGTTCATCTGTGTCATGTAGTCATGAGTCCCTACTACATTAGAAGTCATTTAAAATTTTAGATTCACATTCTAATGGAAAACTTTCAGCATAAATGCCACAGCACTCAAATTATTGCTGTGAATACCAAATTATTCATATTACCATATTCATATCAATAGATTATCTTATTTTTCTACCAAATCCATTTCAATTAATGTCTCATCAGGGCAATCAGACTGTTTTGTCATTCTAGAATTAGGAAATTTGCCAATGTGTTCTCCATTTCTACTACATTTACATCATCCTACATTTAACCTTCTTTTGAAATGCTATATCTACAGCAGAACAGATTCAGGAACAGTTGAAGAAATCAAGCAGTGTTGATATGAAATACTCTGTCTAATTCAAGGAAAGAAGTTTTGATGACCCAAATGCTCCTTTACAATCTTCTAATAAGGGTTTTGAATCAATTCTGCCTATCTCTTACAAGCAATTAGATAGTTTCACACACTGCTTTCTTTAAAGCAGAGTTTTCTAACCATGGCACTACTACATTGTGGATCAGACACATGCTTAGGAGCATTCCTGGCTTCCAGTAGGTGACAGTAGTTCCTGACCAGATATATCATTCAAAATTGTCTCCAGACATTGCTTAATGTCCTCTAGGGAACAAAATCACCCCTGGTTGTATTTCAAAGAACTATAATAAAATGTAATATAAACAGAAGAAAAGGAAGCAAGGAAAGGAAAGGAAAAGAAAGGAAAGGAAAAGAAAGGAAAGGAAAAAAGGAAAGGAAAGGAAAGGAAAGGAAAGGAAAGAAAAGAAGCATCTTTTGAATGAATATCCACTTCATGGTAGCCATGGAGAAAGATACTGATGCATAAAATTTGGACTGAAGATTTTTTTATCTTAGTAGTAGACAAGATTCCCTCCCAAATTGAATATGTTAATAGTAATTTTCAAGTTACTTACAGTTATATTTTATTGAAAATGTCTATTTCTTCACCAATTCATACTAATTCTGTTTTCTAATATGCTTATTTTATTTTTAAAATTTTTTAAAATTAATTAAGAAACCCAGAAATGTCTTCATGGTATTGTAGGTGAAGTCTATGTAATTATCTCTAGCTTGATTTTCAATTTTTCATTCATAAAAAATAATGTTCACTACAGGCTTAAATCTTCTGGTACAATATCTGTCTTTCAGACATGGGGCTCTTATCCCCATGGGACATTACCTTCTACTTAGAACATGAGAACATGAGAACTTAGAGTCCATGGGGACTTAAGTTTCTGACTCTTGGTTGCAGGGACTTTTTAGATGTGTTCAGCATATGTTCCAAATATTTCTAAAATCACACATGCATTGTATTATTTCCCACTATTAGAATTAAGGAGGCATGCTCAAAGACACCAAAGTTTCTAATAGTATTTCATATCTTCCACTTCCATTAATCTTTGGAAGATTGGTAAGTCTAAATATATCTGAATATTAAAATCTGTAGATTTTACCCCCTGAAGATTTTTTAGGTCACATAATATCACATTGGATATTTTTTTTCTATGTTATTTTATGACACCATAATCTCTTTGGTTTTTCAGTATATTTTATAGACAAATGCCTATATATAATTGTATACTATATATACTATATATAATTATATACTCTCTCTATATATATTAACTATATATATCATATATTAATTATAATTATATACCATATATAGTTATATTTATTAATATATACCATATTAATAGTTATTTAATAAAGTTTCCTGCATATAATAAACTGATACAAGTACAGTTTTTCAGATAATCTTCCAGGAGAATACTATTTTTTAAATTTTATAAATTAAATTATAAATGTATATAATTTATAATTATAATTATATTATTAATTAATAATATAAATTAAAGTTACTTGTCCTCACTTTTCTTACATAATTTTTTTTCTCTGAAGGTTGGTTTTAATTTGTGAATATGTAGAATTCTGACTAGTTATCAGGGTTACTTTAAAGGAGCAATTGCTTACCAGGAAGAAAGAATTATGGTGATATTTAGAAAATCAAATAAAATGTTTTAAAAAATGGCAGTACAATAATTTACAAGCATATTTTTTAAATTAGGCCATTTCCATCTTGATTTTATCCTCACTGCCAATCATTGGAACAGCATAAAAATACCCTATTTTTGTGAAGATGCCTGCATTGAACTCAAGGAGTGATAGACACTTAACCTGTTCTCATGAAAATGTCTTCAGGCTGTGACTTGATTAGCTTATGATCTTTTAGTTGCCATGTACCAAATGAAAATTAAAGATATAAATGTATTTTGTATTAATCTAGACTTGATATGGAACTCAAGTGGCATATCTATCTCTTGTTACTGTAGAATTTCCCTGTGCTAATACAGACTGAGAAGATATCCTGAAATCCAACATATTGCGTGGATGACCTATTAATTTATCTGGTACTGGGCATTATAGTTCATTGTCACATCATCAAAATCATGAATTTCAAAGCCAAATTTTCCTTCGGAGGACATCTACTTGATCTTACCCCCTTGTTATATTGCCTAAGTCAAAGCAAGTATTTCACTAGTTTTCTATCACTGTTAAAAACTGTCACAAAGTTAGTAACTTTAGAAAACACATATTTATTGTCTCACAGTTTCTGTGGATCTGGAGTCTGGACATGGATTAGCTGGGTCATTTGATAAGGGTCGTATAAGACCAACCCCAGTGTCAGCTGCGGCTGCAGTTCTGTCTGTGTCTCAGGGTCTTCTTCCAAGTCCACAGCATGGTTGACAACATTCATTTCCTTGTACTTACAGAACTGAGGCCCTCAGCTTATAGAAGTCATCCACATTTCCCTGCCTTGGGGTCCCTCTACTTTATGGCACTTTGCTTCCTCAAGGCCTCCAGACAGTTAAATTGGAGTCTTGTATAATGTAACATAATCATGGAAGATTCATTCTATCACCTTTGTCAGATTCGACAGGTTAAGAAGCAAGTCACAGAGCCACTCATACTCAACGTTTTTTTTTTTATTTTTTATTTTTTATTTTTTTATTTTTGGGACAGAGAGAGACAGAGCATGAACGGGGGAGGGGCAGAGAGAGAGGGAGACACAGAATCGGAAACAGGCTCCAGGCTCCGAGCCATCAGCCCAGAGCCTGACGCGGGGCTCGAACTCACGGACCGCGAGATCGTGACCTGGCTGAAGTCGGACGCTTAACCGACTGCGCCACCCAGGCGCCCCAAGCCACTCATACTCAAGTGAAGCAAATTACGCAAGGGCACCGCCCACTGGGTATGACCTCAGGTCAGGACTTGGATAGTCCTCCCTCAGATCCCCAGTGATTCACATCCTTCTTACATGCAAAATATATACCCTCCTTTCCAAGTTTCCCCACATTTTCATACCATGTCATCATCTATTTATTGTGCAGGATCTCATCATATCCATCAGGTACATGTACAGATAAGTCTTCTGAATGTAATCCACTAAGTACATCTCCTGTAGCAAAATTCCCTCCACCTATGATCTGTGAAACTAAAGAGACAAGATGACTGCCCCCCACAAAGCCTATATGAAATGATAGAATAGCTTTAGGATGAAAACATTCCATATTCCAGGTAAAAGAAGAACAAATAGTAAAAATGAGTCACTCTTCATCAATGTTTGGAAATCTAGTCTGGCAAAGGTTAGGAATTTCTTAAGTTGCATGGCCTCAGAGAAGTTCTTAGCAGTTCTAGATTCCACCTTATGAGATCTTGCTCCTACCTTTTTATTCATTGTTTATTTTTCATGGAAAATAACATGGGCTTGCTGCTAAATAATTTTATGCACTTTCCTCCTGTCAGTAGAACTTAGGAATTGTTTTTAATTTGCATCTTTCTGTCCTTTTTAGTCTAAACTGGTAGTGTTTCTGCTGCAACTATTTTCACGAGTATATTTCCGATCTTACATGGATAGTGTAGCATTTACTCCGTTAGATAAATGCTACTTTCATATATCCTTTCTTCAATATAATCTTTTTTTTAACTTGGCTTTATATTGAGATGGTTCAGGAACATTACCCTCAAGTATTCTAGAGCCTGAAAGTTTGATTGATAGGCTCAAGGAGGTATACCCTTTGTCTATTAAAAAGGCCTTTGTGTATCTAAAAATTCTGACGTTGAACTTGTGATCTTATGAAGTTTCTGCAAGAGGTGGTATAGCCACTCTTTTGGCCTTCTATCTAGAGCATTGGATCTTGACAATGAATCTCTTAATTTTAGCATATTTTGCTATCTGGAGAAGCTGATTTTTCAAAATCATTAAGTCCTTGTCCCCTTTGGTTTATCAAGTCTTTTCTCAATTTAGCTCTCCCTGTACCATTTTACTATTTCCTCTTTGAAAAAATAATTATCTTCTATAGGTTCAGAATTAAGATTGCTGAAAAACAAACCCCAAATCACAGTAAGCAAGTGGCTTAGTTACAATGCAAATTGACTATTTAACCTTACAGGGTATCTGTTGCTAAACTGAGGACATTTATTAGAAAGAAATTGTGATTCTAAAAACTGGAATGGGGACAAATTAAAAGATCCCAGTGAAACTGGCAATATTAAACCTCAAACTCTGATGATTCTTTGCAAATAGAATTAGCTGTTCTACCTCTGAATAATCAATTCTGCTTTCCCTGAGTAAATTGTAATGGTATCTCAAGAGGTTGTTGCCTCACAAGACACTGTTGATTCTATTCAGGACTCACACCAACACCTTTCTTTCCTTCTAGACCTATAACTAGACACAAGTCCCAAGAGGTCCCTGAAGGTGAGAGATAGCATGTTACCCAGGAAGAAGTGTTTTACCATGACTATGAGGAATACATTTGTAATGGGAACCCCAGAATCCTTGAAGAGATCTGTGATCATTCTTATCCAAAGGCTAGAGATTCCAGCGGGAATTCCTGCCACTGAATAGGTAAACCTGAATACAGTGGGAATAATTGGATAATAAACAACAGAACCATACCAGAATCAGAATGGTCTGACTCACAGAGGCCCATGGTGTTGGCTGGTTGATCACAGTCTTCCTAGAAATGAAATAGATGGAAATTCTTTTAAATTCTTGCTTGATCTGTATAAGCAGAAAAGTTGTGGGACAAGTGAATAAAGTCTAACTTGAATCAGAAAAACAGATTCATGGCCCTTCAGTCAATTCCCAGACTTGAGCCAATTTGCAGAATCCCGTTGGATAAAGGGGAGGCCACTTCTTCTTAAGGAAAGGTCTCAGTACACTGCCAAAAAGTTACACTGTTAATATTTCTCTCACCAGGGTAAGTGTGTGTTAGAGAAAGAAAATAATCAGACTTCAACAATTACTGGGCACTGGCTCTGAAGTGACACTAATTCCAGAAGATCCAAAATGGCATGTGGTCTATTAGTCAGAGCAAGAGCTCATGGAGGTTATCCTTTCAAAGCAGCTGGATTCGCAATGGAAACGTAACCTGCTTTTCTCACTAGTGAAGCAGAGAGAAAGTTATGGAAAGCCTACTGAAGTGTTTCCAATTGAATGAGTGACCTGGGAAAAGATTCTTATGTTCTTGCTCATTCAAGCTGGCATACTTGCTTAGATCAACTAACCCTGGACATATATTTGAATTTGACCGTAAGCTTAGTGTAAGAATAAACATTCAAGAAAGTATGAAACTGCATGTTTTATTGTGTGTATTGTCATTTAACACATCTGCTCCACCAAAGAGTGAGTTCAGAACCACAGAACCAGGCTAATTTCAGGTTTTTTTTTTTTTTTTTATCAAAGTACCTATATCTCATCTCTGGAGAACCAGCTTTAAAAACTGAATTTAGAATAGAAAGCAGAGAAACAAAAGCTATGTTCTCTATAGATACATGAGGAAATAGTATGTTTTCTCTAACAATATTTCTGTAATCTTGAATGACATTGCTAAAAGTAGTTGCATACTTATTTCTTTCTCTCATTTCATTGTGCTAATTTCTTCACTCTTCTTCAAGCATGTGATTTCCTACTCAAGGAATTTACTGTAGGGAGAATTGCTATAGCTACCTGGTGAGCCCTTGAGAGCACACTGGTCCAATGCTTCTGACTAAGAATGTCAGTGTTGTTTCCAGTGACTTTCTTAGGTATTTGCAGATTTCTGAAGCTCTTCAGGGAAAGGTGTTAAGAATATCTTTGAAACACAGAATAGGACTCTAGGTAGTTTCAGAATGCCAAGGAAATAAATGTTGGAGGTATGGACCTAACATAAGGAGAGGTACTATTACACGTTCCAGGTTCTTAGTTAAATTGGTTCTTAGTTGAAAACCTGGAGGGGTACATTAGAAGAATATTAATAAAACAGAATTAGATGGAGTCTTTCAAAAACTGCAAGCCAAAATCCAGGTAGCTCATTATATTGAAATTATCTTGTCACTATTTTTTTCTGGTTGAATTCTAAAAAAAACAGAACATGATTCCAAAGCTGTATAATTTTTCTGAAAAATCTGTTATATCTGGTCAAAAATTACAAAGCACTCAAAGAAACAAGATCTATATATTAAATACAAAAAATAAAAATCTATCCACACATAGTCACAGATAAATCAGATTTTGGAAGTATCAGACACAGAGTTTAAGTTTACAATGTCTGTGATTAATAGGCTCAAGAAAATATATGATTAGATAAACAATTTTATCAGAGAACTAGAAATGTAAAAAGAATTAAAAAGAAATTCTAGAACCGAAACAGTACCAAAGACTACAATGAACATATGTGTCATTAAAAATTCAAAATCTTGCCATTTGCTGTAACAAAGGACACTATTATTGAAAAGAATTGTAAAGCATCTCAAAAGAGGAGAATTGGGAAAAATACATCAGGGGTTTTGGATTTGGGGGTTTTATAGTCTTAGCTACGATTAGTCAAAGTTTATAAACACAATAAGTTACTGGACAAATCAGTGGTTACATTAAAATATAATATGTAAACTCATACTGAGTTACTGTTAATTCAAGTTGTTTGTAGCCTATTCTTATGTTTCTGAAAAAACTGATATAAAAGGAATTTGAACTCAGTCTCTGATGTATATCATGGTTTTGTTTGGTATAGTTTTGAGATTTGCGGGGAGTAGTTTTGAGAATCTAAGTACAGTTCCTTTTGCAACTTGTGATTTCTGATTTCAGTCTGATTTGATTGGGTCAAAATAAATCTTTAACAAATTCTAAGGAAAAGAAGCTAAAGAAAAGCATTGAAAATACTTGTAATAAATAATAATTATAAAGTCCTTATGACTTCCAGGTTTATGGCTTGACTACCAGGAATGATCATTTAATTAATTAAAATAGAAAATCCAGGAAGGGGTCAAGGTTAAGATTAGAGAGACAAAGACAATCATTAATTTTCAATATGTAAATTTTGATGTTGTTATGGCACATCCAGGTGTTAATTTGGGTAAGAAGCTCACTCTTTATGTATAATATCTGGTATTAGGAAGGTATAAAAAATAAAACTTATTCATGTACACGTTGCTTGTTTTTAGCCAACTAGAGGTTTTCTGTATTTAGTTTTTCAAAAAGCATATTTTTCACATGTTATATAGTTGTTGTAAGTAGTTCCATGTATTTTACAACAAATCTATTCTCAACTGGCTTTATATCTGTTGCTTTTTAATAAAGCATGCAATAGCAAAGTTTACATAAACAAAGCAAAAACAAACAAATCTAGATATGACAAATTCTTACAGTCTTCTTAGATGTTTTAACTAATTCCTAAATTTTGTTTACTTCATTATAAAGTGTCCTATGGGGTTTTGATAATGAAGTAAATCTGTTAAGACTAAGGATGAAATGCCGAGTTATTAAATTAGCCTCTAAATTCAATTTTGAGTATATCTTAGCTTGACTTTGGCACCACATAAGTTTGTTAGGCTCAGAAGTACATTGAAGTACATTTAAGATGGCATACTATTTCTTTGGGAATAGTAAAAGAAAAACATGTAAAAAGAAGACAGGATTCTACATTTTTAGTTTAGAACTTGGAAAGCAGTATCTGCTTATGGAGTTTGACTTGTCATGTACTTAAGCAGCATATGTAAAAATTGTACAAGCAATCATCTTGCACAGTAAAAATCTCTTTGCAATTCATGTTTAATTCTATTCAGCTAAGGGTATGGACAGCTTCCTTGTCTTGATTGTGTCATCTATTCCCTTCCATTTAATCTTTTCTGTTTGACTTTTATTCTTTTTATTTTCCCTTTTGACTTTCTGCTTATTTTCCTGTATTATTTATTACACCTTTTTCTTCTATCCCATTCTAATCTCATTTCAAGAAATAGTCAACTATGAATTACTCAGAGTCCACCAACTAAAACCATGTGTAGAAGTCATGATCGAAAGATGTAGATAAAGTGTTTGCTTTTAACAAACATATGAACTACTTGTAAATAAAGATCATGGGCTCCTTAGCTTTCTCCACTTGCTCACCAAGCAAAGTGCAAACAAGTGCAAACATACAAGGTGAAAACCATACTCCTGAATGCCAGAGGCATCCCGAGGAGTGTGTGAAAAGTTAGAAACATCTGGTTAAAAAAAAAATCTCGGAGGAATTTGAAAGGGAGCTGGATGTTAAGGAAAGAGACAGAAGAATATCAAGTGGGCAAAAATCACACACACAATGGTGTCTAGCACTGTTTCACAAATGCCATCTGTTTGTTGAATTAGTTGCAGGTGGCAATGAGCAAGTGATATGCAGGCAAAATCACTCAAGTGAGTCTGGCTGGAGCAGGGAGTCTACAGAAAAAAAAAATTTAATTTTTTAGAGTTGAGAAAATTTGGAGAAAATTCTAAAATATTAGAAGGATCTATGTGGATTTTGTATTATTAAAGAATCCAATTTTAAGTATAACAAAATTTGTATTTGAAGTAGATGCTTCAAAAAGCAAATATTATTGTTGGTAATCTATATCTAAAGTGCTGTAATTCTGATGGAAAAGTGCTGTGAAACTAGACAGCAGCATCTTGATTTTATACTTGTCTTAGGCAACTGTTTGTGTAAATAGTAGGTGGGCCTACAGGAGCAAAAGGGATTAAATTTGAAAATAATTCCAGGGGTACCTGGCTGGTTCAGTCAGTAGAGCATACAACTCTTGATCTTGGGGCTATAACTTTGAGCCCCATGTTGGGTGTAGAGATTACTACGAATATAAACAAATATAAACCAGAAAAATAAACTCTTAAAAAATTCAATTAAATACTATTATTATCAAGAATAGGCACAAAGTTATGTTTAAGACAAAGCAGGACAGGGGCTCCTGGGTGGCGCAGTTGGTTGAGCATTGGACTTCCACCCAGGTCATGATCTCATGGTTCATGGATTTGAGCCCTGCATTGGACTCTGTACTGACAGCTCAGAGCCTGGAGCCTGCTCTGGATTCTGTGTCTGTCTCTCTCTCTCTTCCCCTCCCCAACTTGTACTCTGTCTCTGTCTCTTTCTCTCTGTCTCTCAAAAATAAATAAACATTGGGGCGCCTGGGTGGCGCAGTCGGTTAAGCGTCCGACTTCAGCCAGGTCACGATCTCGCAGTCCGTGAGTTCGAGCCCCGCGTCAGGCTCTGGGCTGATGGCTCGGAGCCTGGAGCCTGTTTCCGATTCTGTGTCTCCCTCTCTCTCTGCCCCTCCCCGGTTCATGCTCTGTCTCTCTCTGTCCCAAAAATAAATAAACGTTGAAAAAAAAAATTTTTTTAAATAAATAAATAAACATTAAAAATTTTAAACAAAGCAGGACGGAAAACAGTGGATGCGACCCCATGTATTTGGTATTAATTAAAAAATTACAGTACTGTTTAAGATTAATGCCAATTTCCTGGCATTTCTGTAACGCACAGTGTTACAATAATTACAGAAGTACTACACAAGCTGCTATGAAAAAGTAAACTTAGGCTCATACTCTCTAGGTTCTAGAAACACTAGCGTTTGGACCTGGGATGAGTTATTCAACATCTCTGTGCCTCACTTTCTAAAATCTGTTAAATGACGACACTAGTAGATTCCTCCTCGAGTTTTTTATGAAAATTAAGTAAGTTGCTATTTAGAATTTGGAATAATTTGCCACGTAGTAAGCTACCAACAAAGGTTGGCTATTATTGCTATTCATAACATTGTCAAATAATTCATCAAAATACAACGTAAATCATAAAATTTACTCTTCACCCACAGAAAATCACCTCATTCTCCTTTTTTAGACTGGAGAAGTAAAGGTTTGGTTTATTTCCTTTCTTTTATTATAAATTTGCTCCCACACTTTGTGTTTATGCATGGTTAGCCTTTCAGTGTAAATTGAAGTCATACTGTATGTGTACTGATTTCTTACCTCCTGGAGTGCCTGCACATTCCATGTCAAAATAAAGCTTAAAATAGCTTAACATTTTTACATAGTAGTTCATAATGTCCATGTACCATAATTTATTTAATCAATTTCCTGTTAGTATTTAGGATGTTTTCATTTCTTTCTGTCATGAGCAATGTTGCAGAGATTCTAAGATAGTAAAAACTTTTGACAAGCAGTGCAGAAACAAACCAATCAGAATAGTTGTTAGATGAAACCGTTGCAGTATGTTTGTTGCAAACAAACAAAAAATAACATCTTAAAAAATAGGTAAATATAAATTCTGATAAGTATTTCTGAGGGAAAATCCAAGATGAAATTCGTTGTTTAAAAAACTGTAGCCTTTAAAAATATTTTTAATGTTTGTTTATTTGCCTTGAGAGAAAGAGACAGTGTGAGTAGGGGAAGAGCAGAGAGAGAGAATCCCAAGCTGGGTCTGCACCATCAGCACAGAGTCTAATTCAGGGCTCTAACTCATGAACCACAAGATTTAGAGGGAGATGAGAGCTAAGCCAGTGCAGAATTAAGAAAGTGACTGTTTAGCTTTGAGTCTTGCAATGACTAGCTGTTGGTTCAATTTTGCAGGTGTGAATTAGCAAGTTATGTATTGTAAAAATCAAACAAGTTAACTTTGTTGGAGAAGGGATCTTACGAAGAGAAAAATCTAGAAATAAGGTGCTGAGATTAAAATTCAAAGTTATGAGAGTGTACTTTGATCAGAGTGCTAGCAGTTCGTGTTGCTACTAGCAAATGAATGTAGGGCAGAATATGAAATGGGGTTTGGTAGGAAATGAAGTGTAAGGGCAAGGCATTGAGTGTCTTCAGTGTAGTTTTAAACCTTATTTTGTACAAGATTATGGTGAATTGTTGCAAAGATGACCAGAAAAAATTCTTCCCATCTCTGTTTGCATGACTCTTTGAACTGTGATTTTGTCATGAATCCTATTAAAAGGTGACATTTATTTTACCTGTCCTTGAATCTAGGCTAGCCTTCTGATTTGTTCTGATCAATAAACATGAGTTGATTTAGTGTTATTGCCAATTCTAAACCTCAAGAAGCTTTGAAGCTTTTGTTTTTCCTCTCTTGCTGTCCTGAGCTTGCCATATAAAAAGGCCCCATCTATCTAATGGGAGCTAAATGGCTTCTGAACAGGGAACAGCCATTAGTCAGAATCAGCTGGGAGTGAGACCACCTTAGATCATTCAGTTCTCCTGAAGCAACCAGAGAAGTGTAGCTAGACGCATGACTAGGAGACACCAACAAAAGAACAATCCAGAGGGCCCAGCCCAAATCAACCTGCAGATCTGTGAAGAAATAGTATGGTTCTTATTTTAAAGGACAGATTTGAGAGATAATAAATAGATGGGTCAGATCTTTAATGATTGATGGGGTACTGTTGTGAGGCAGGGTGCGTAACAGAGTAATAATGGGAGATAGTCAGTTCACAGTTGGGAATCTTGGGCAATCACTGAGGTAGAGTACATAACAGTAGTCATTGTTGTAGAGGGACTGTTGAGAACAATAGTGAGTTCCTGATGACTTTCTTTTAGACTTTGTTCCACTATGAAACAAGAAGCGATATTGTTTTCTACGGTGTATTCACAATGGTAATGAAAAGTTAGCTACAATGATCTGGATCAGGAAGAAGAAATATGGCTTTTAGAAACAGCTACAAGTGGGTTATCGTTATTCCCAAAGGAGAGCATAGCATGAGTAGCAGAAAAGGCTCAAAAACACCGAATGTAAATCTAGAGGCTTACAGCAGGAGTTGAAGATACCAGAGATATGTGAGAATGTAGGTTTCTAACAGTTCTGCTGCTGTTTTCAAGCTTTGTGGTTAATATCGTACTATCTGATCAATATTTAAACACACTGAGTCTTCTGTAGTTTAAGATGAATGTGATACAAAATGCTTTACCCAAATTATACTTTCATAAACCAACATCGGTTTGCCACATATTTATCGAGTGCCTATTATACTTTTACAACTTTTTTTGGCTCTCTGGATACCATGCTGCATAAAATAAGAGGTTTTGGTCTCATAGGTTTCAGTAAATAAATAAACGCAAAAATAATATTGGCAGGGACAAGCACTGCACAGGAAAATAAAGCAGGAGAGGCAGGCATAAAACAATGGGAAAGAGGTGCTGTTTCATATCGATCATGTAAAAGACACCTTTGAACAAGTGACACCTGAATAGACAGAGATCTGAATAAATATGTAGAAAGAACATACACCATTTATTGGTGAGAGAACTCTCCAGGCAGAGGAAAGAACACATGAAAATTTTTTAAAATGGAAATATGCTTGGCATGCTTGAGAAGCAGGAAGAAAGCCATTGTGTTTCAATCACCTTGTTGAAAGAGCATAGTTGGTGGAAAATGTAAAGCTTTATGGATGACAAAAAAAAAAAAATTGGATTTAAGTAAAACCCTGAGGGGAAGCCATTGGAGAGGTGGAGGCAGGACAATAACAGTATTTGATTCATATTTTTAAAGGATTACCCAGCCTGCCATATGGAAAATAGTTTTGACTAGGTGACCGTGTAAGTAAGGAGAGCAGTTCTGTGACTATTATAAAGGGAAAAGATGGGTTAAGTCATTGGTCTCAGAATATACTTTAAAAAAATGCATTAATTTTCTATCACTGCTTTAAAATGTTACCATAAACTTAGTGACTTAAAACAACACAAATCTATAGCTTCACAGTTCTGTAGGTTATAAATTTGACATGGGTCTCATTGGGCTACAAGTCAGCAGAGGTGTGTTCTTTAATGGAAGCTCTAAAATCTACTTACACACTCAAGCCAGCTGTTTGCAGAATTCAATTCTATGTGGTTGTAGAACCGATGTCCCCATTTTCTTGCTGTCTGCCAGGCATTGTTCTTTGCTTCCAGAGGTCACTTGCATTCTTTTGTATTCAGATACCTTTGTCTTCAAAGCCAGAAAAGAGGAGTTGAGTTCTTCTCATGCCTTTGTGTTATGCTTTTTCTTTTGCAACATCTCTCTCCAGATACTGTGCCTTCCCCTTCTGATTTTAAGGGTCCACGTGTGTATATTGGGCCATGAATAATCCAAGATAGTCTTTTCATTTTAAACTCAGCTTATTAGCAATTTTAATTCTACCTGCAAAATCCCTTTTGGTATAAAAAGTAACATA
This sequence comes from Panthera uncia, assembly GCF_023721935.1. Lineage (NCBI taxonomy): Eukaryota > Metazoa > Chordata > Mammalia > Carnivora > Felidae > Panthera > Panthera uncia. The sequence continues at coordinate 25,923,281 of NC_064811.1, read as the reverse complement.
TTTACACATTCACAGTAGTTGCACCAATGGGTGACGAGCATGGAACCAAAATGCCCTGCTTATCACATTTTGTTTGACAGGTATTAGCTGATATTTCACCTATAAAAATAACAATTTCCAATGTTTTGACCTAATCTTACTATACAACAATATTCAAACTACAGTTAGAGTTACTCTCTCTTTCCATATATATATATATATATATATGCGCTAAAGCTTCAACTTTATTAGTAATATGAACTAAAAGAATAATATCAAAGAATAGTTTGTAAAATTGTAAAATGTAAATGTATGTATGTATGTAAAATTGCTTTATAAACCCATTTAATTCTCACAACAAGCCTATGACTTTGGCAGTATATCTCTCTTGCATAAATATTTTTGTTTCTGTGGAAAAAATAACCAAAAGTTTCATTAAAAAATATTTTTCCAAATAGCATATATAATACACTCTCAATTCCCAGCCAACACAAAATACGCTTCCTGCTCACCTACACCTGCCCACCCATACTTACCTCCTAGATAGAAACACATATTTATTAACAGTTTGCTCCTCCTTCCATAGTGTAGCTTTATTACCATGAAACAGCTGCTCAGTCAGATTCTATATTTCTCAGCCTTTGAAAATGGTGGGTCAGAGGCTGAGTTACTACTTATGCAAGATGATGTGGAAGGAAACATTTCTAGGCTAAGGCACTTAAGGGGGGTGGGTGTGTTATGCCCAGAATTTGTGGTCCCCAAATACCGCCAGGGAGCCAAGTCCGATGTAAAAGCAAAAGAGCCTTTATTCGCGCTAGCTTGAGCTCAATCCCCTACCTGCACCTACACAGTGGTGAGATGCCGGGGAGAGAGAGCGAGTTTCAAAAGGACAAAGGTTTTATTGGGGCCTAGGGGCAGTTGGTGAGGTAATGGCTGTGGCCTCAGCCGATTGGCTGGGGAAGGGTCCGAGTCCTCTTAGGCAGGTGAGGGGGAGGTTACTCAAGGGGAGGAGGCGTGGTCAAGGTGAAGGACACAGAACAAGATGGAGCTGGCCGGCGTAGGCCCGCCCTTTCAGGCGTGTGCTTTCACCTCACTCTCTTTCCCTCTTCTCCCCAGATTGCTTATGATGACAGTGCTGGAGGACATCATGACGTGGAAAGAGTCTGTTTCCCCCAATCATCTTGTGCAGGAAAAGCAACTCTGGGTAGGATCGTCAAAAAGAAATAAACTTCTATTGATGCTTTCTTCATTGTAGTAGCTAGGGTTACACTACCTAATGTAGAAATCGGTACCGTAAAACCTTTGTTTGCGAGCATAATTCTTTCTGGAAACATGCTTGTAATCCAAAGCACCTGTGTATCAAAGTGAACTTCAAGAGCCATTGGCTCCGTTGTGATGTTTGGCATCATGGCTCAGTTGTGATGTTTGGCATCATGTACTACTTGCATCACAAGACATCGCTTGTTTATCAAGTTGAAATTTATTAGAAATATTTGCTTGGCTCGTGGATCACTGGCAGAACAAGTTACTTGCAATCCAAGGTTTTACTGTAATTGGAAGGAGAGTCCATCCCCCCCACCCCCCAAGAAAACCCGAAAGTGGCAATGGCTGAGTAGTTGGGAGGCAGGCAATAAGGAAATAGCTAACCCTGGCCGGGATGATATAGACCTGTTGCCTCCATTATCTTGGAAGCAGAACCAGTATCTATTATTGACTCTGCATCTCTCAGGTAGTGGCTGGAAAGCCAACATGTTAGTGTGTGTTGTTTGCTCTTCACTACCTAAGCAGTGTTATTACATGGAACAGATCAACTCTGATGGCAACTATCCACTTTATTAGAAACGATTGAAAGGAAATAGAATGCAGCAGAATTTTAAGGTCTCAGGTTTTCCGAACATGAGGGCTTCCTTGTAGATAATAGCAGGAAATAAAACTTAATTAGTTTTAATCCATAAGACCCAATAAAATGTATCAATTAAGGGGCGGGGGGGAGCCTGGGTGGCTCAATCGGTTAAGTATCTGACTCTGGGTTTCGGCTTAGGTCACATTCCCACAGTTTGTGAGATCCAGCCTCATGTCGGGCTATGTGCTGACAGCACAGGGCCTTCTTGGAATTCTCTCTCCCTCTCTCTCTGCCATTCTCCTGCTCTCTCTCTCTCAGAATAAATAAATAAATATTTTAAAAAATGTATCAGTTAAGGAAAGAGATCCAGCATTGAGGCAAAAGTCATGTTAGGGTGTAATCTTTCCACAAAACTATACTGCTTAATATGCCTATAATTTAAGAAAGAGGATCATGAAGGAAAGAAGCAAAATAAGTAAATTAAAAAGGCAGACATGGGGGCGCCTGGGTGGCTCAGTCGGTTAAGCGGCCGACTTCGGCTCAGGTCATGATCTCGCAGTCCGTGAGTTCGAGCCCCGCGTCGGGCTCTGTGCTGACAGCTCAGAGCCTGGAGCCTGTTTCAGATTCTGTGTCTCCCTCTCTCTGACCCTCCCCCATTCATGCTCTGTCTCTCTCTGTCTCAAAAATAAATAAACGTTAAAAAAAATTTAAAAAAAAAGAAAAAAAAAAGGCAGACATGATATCATGTCTGGGAAACAGTGATAGGTACTATTGACACAAGAAATGACTTTAGTTCTGTTATTTCATTATTATTTTTGAACATGGTATTTTTTAAGATTTATGTAGGTGATAAAATAGCTTTTCATATTGAATACTTCTAAAATAACAGTACAAATGCTATGCATATTTTATAACCATATGTCATGATAAAAACATAATAAAATCACCTCCATTTTTATTTAAAGTCAATCCCTAATCAACTAAAATGATTTAGTTTTTAGTGCTTCTTGACTGAAAAACTCTGACATCTTACTTTAAAATTTTGATGGAATTTCTAAGAATTAGAGTATCTGTGGTGTCATATTATTACCATCTAGGACAGGAACACCAAGTTCAGTAGTCTGACCTCTCTTATAACTGATTGTCTTTTATTGTACTCTATTAAACACCTAGGACAAGTCAGCCAAAAGTTACTTGTGTAATACTGAATGATTGGAAAATATGTTCCTAAAAGTCTAACACCAATTCACTGAAAATTGCCTGCACAGTTTTATAACCCCTGGTATAAACACAGTATGTAATTTGGGGTGATTTTGAACTATGCAATGGACTTCTAATGTATAGGAAAAGTGTATATCATAAAAAGAACTGTCCCCTCCTCCAAATTTTCATTACTTGTCCCCAAACTCAGATTCACGGTTAAAATTAATGTCAAACAGAAACTGTCACTGTAGAAATGACTCTCAGTAATGTAATCAGCGGAAAATGATGAAAACATAATCACAAAATATATAGCCAGAAGAAAAAGATGTGACAAAGCTGACAAGCAAATGGAATCCAACATAACTCTTCTGTGCGAGCGGCGTACTTCCAGACAGATAAAAACCAAGGAGCAGCAATGTTACCGCCTCCCTCGAGCAGTATCATTGTCTTGTGGGTAACAAGCATGACAGACATTGACTGTGTTCATAGATATGTGAGGCTGTGGGGTCTGCTATGTATTTTGAAAGGACACAGAGGTATAACTGACAGCATAAGAGCACTTTATTACTTCAAGTGTAGGGCAAAGGTAGACAAGCTTAAGAATATATTTGCCCTACGACTTTCAAGGATAAAAGTGAGTAAAATCAAACGAGACAAACATCATGATTATTTACTGGAAAATAAATTATTTAAAATTCTCTCTTTTCGTGTGTTCATGCACAAGCTCCCATGATCATGAATGAGCATTATCTGAAATGCATAGACAATACTAGGCGATTAAAAATAATTTGCTCTTGGTACGTAAGGACGCTATGCAATCGCACTAGCCAAGACCTAGTAGACCATAAGTTCCATTTTCTCTAATAAATGTGCAGTTTTATTTTGCTGCTACAAGGCAGTTACAAAAACAGAAGTAGAGATGATCCGAAAATATGTTTTAAAAAGTAGAACACTGTAAAGATTCTTTGAATTTTACTCTTATGTTTCACCACAAATAAAATTCAAGGACAGTGTTCAAGGGCTTTGTAAAAACTTTACAAATTAGATCTAATTACATCAATTTATTAGTGAATTCATATAGCTATTTCAAAACATCCTAAACTTTTTATTCCAAAATAAAACTTTAGGTAATACCTTGTATGTATGCATGTGTATGTACATGTGTGTGTAATTGTGAATATAATTGTAGTCATCACAGCCCTACACATATCATTATTTTTAAATCTATTGACACATTCAAAATTAATTCAACAGTTGAGTCATTTCTTCATATTAAGACCTAAGCTAACTTATAAGAATACACATATGAGTGTTTGTTACATTAATTAAAAATGGAGAGCAGTTAGATGTCTGAACGTTGGTGCCAGGAAGTTCTTGGTTCAAAATCAGGCTGGTCTTGAACTCATTTTGGCTTTTTTGGACAAGCTGGTAATCATTTGAATAGTAGAGTTGTCCTCTCTGAAATATCTGTAATGATGCTTCGCAGACACATTGTGAAGATGAAATCAAACAACTTAGGTAAAATCTTTAGCATGTTTCCTGTTATACAGTTTACACTTCATAAAATATGTTTTGAATATAGATATGAAAGATTAAGATTCTTCTATCATGGTGGGTAAGATTTTGGCTTCCATGACCTTCACCACTTGATGTTCTGCATGTGAATATGTTCTCTTGCCCAGCGAAATAAATGTTGTAGATGGAGTTAAAGTTGCCACCGTAGTTCTGGCTTATAAGACCATGAAATAATAAATTTATGTTTTTTTAAATGACTACATCTGTAGTAATTTGTTACAACAGTAATAGCAAAAGAAAGCATGCACCTTATACACATATATATGCATACACATATATATAATCCCATAAATATGTTGTGTTTTTGTTTTTTGTTTAATTCAAGTACATAACAAATGGTATCCCAGAGGACTAAAACAGCTAATTCCTCTTCAGTTATTTTTCTCAGGGAGTATATTGCATATTAGAATGTGATTTAATTTAAATATTTCAGGCTACCTACAGTTTCATTGTTCCTTAGGGGTAACTGATTTCACATCTTTTGATGCTCATTTTGTTTCAGAGATAGTGTCGTTGCATTATTCATGTTTGTCTGCATCTATCTACCCTATGAGAATTTCAATAGCTCTGTGTGTGTGTGTGTGTGTGTGTGCGCGCGCGCGTGTGTTTGAATACTTTTCCCTGTTTAACTCTAGAGAAACCAAATGACTGAAACTATTTTATAGACCTTTCTATTTACAGTGACTACCAACTAAACTTGTGAAATGGGAAACCAAGTTCAATTTTAAGTGTGCTCCTAATAATATTGAGAACTCTCACTGATACCGTGTTACCCACAGAAAAGTTGTACGGTAATGGTCAGTGAGAGATGACACTTTTCAAATAAGGCATCATGACCGAACTACCGAAAAATTTAGAGAACAGTTATAGCAATGGAGCATGTTTAGCAGAGGATATGTATAAGAAGAGTTTCATAAAGACTGCCAATAAATAAATACAAATAAAAGTTTAAATTACAGGGCACCTGGGTGGCTCAGTCAGTTAAGCATCTGACTTCTGCTCAGGTCACGTTCTCACGGTTCGTGGGTTTGAGCCCTGCATTGGACTCTGTGCTGACAGCTCAGAGCCTGGAGCCTGCTTCGGATTCTATGTCTCCCTGTCTCTCTGCCCCTCCCCCACTGGTACATGCTCTCTCTCTCAAAAATTAACATTAAATTTTTTTTAAAAGTTTAAAATATAGTTTATTCCAAAATAAGTGATTTGATTAACCAAATAATACATTTTAAAATATTATTATAATTTTTTTATTCAGTAATTAATTTATTTGCTTTTTTAAGTTCAAACATTTATTTAGAGAGAGACAGATGGTGTGAGCAGGGGAGGGGCAGAGAGAGAAGGAAAGCTACCAGCTGCAGAGACTGATGTGGTGTTCAAAACCATGAACTGTGAGATCATGACCTAAGCTGAAATCAAGAGTCAGACACATAACTGATCGTGCCACCCGGGTACCCCTATTTATTTGTTTTTGAAAGTATATATGAGGAAATGACCTTAGGAATAGTGATGAATTTTATTGAGCAGTTATTATGTAATTTAACAAATACTATGAATGATTGTTATTTAAGTATATAGTATTTCTATGAGCCATGTTTTTTTCTATTTTCCAGATAAGACTTGTGCAAGAAGGATGTTCAGAATTCAAAGTGAAACAGCTACTAATTGATAAATTCAAGTTCTGAAAATCTGAATTCAGAGATCATAAGGTTAACTAAGAAGTACTGTACTATGTAAGAATTTTGGAATAGAGAGAGCCACTTAGTTCAGTTATCATGCTTTTGACATAATTCTAGAACATTTGATACAGTAAAAAAATATTCTGTGTTTCAAGATGAATAGGATATATATAAGCACAAGTAGTTTCTAATAAACATATATACACTTGAAACAATAAGAGCATACTTCCAAAAGAGTATTATGACTAAGAAAAAGTAAAAAAAAAATTTTAATGTTTTATTTATTTTTGAGACAGAGAGAGACAGAGCATGAATGGGGGAGGGTCAGAGAGAGAAGGGGACACAGAATCTGAAGCAGGCTCCAGGCTCTGAGCTGTTAGCACAGAGCCCGCTGCGGGGCTCGAACTCACGGACCTTGAGATCATGACCTGAGCCGAAGTCGGACCCTCAACTGACTGAGCCACCCAGGAGCCCATGACCAAGAAAATTTTTAATAGATAATGTTGTATGAACAAAGACTGAATACAAACTATATATTCAATATATTTAAATATAGAATCATGTATATATATATATATATATATATATATATATGAAAATAGATGTGTGGGAAAAATAAATGAAAAACAAGGAAATATAAAAATTGTTGGCAGTGTTTGTCTTGGGATGTGGATAATTAGTGATTTTTTTCTTTATATATTGTTGTGTTTCCCATTTTTTTGCATTGAATATAGAGGTTCTTAAGATATTTTTTAAAGTCCTGCTTACAAATAAATACAAAACAGTTGGTGATGTCAACCTCCATTTAATGAATGATATTTGTACCAGTAAGTAATGCTTTACTAAGCATTTACCCAAGCTCATTGAATTTGCAAAATTTAATTTCAATTTTATATGATAGCATCCTCTTTCCCACAGGGGTAAAGTTTGAGGAAAAAGAAACATACAGGGGGACACAGAGGTAAGAATCTTAAATAAATCAATAGTGTAACAGTGTAAATCATATAAAAAATAATATCAGTATAATAAAATGAATATATGTAATATATATCTATTATATAATGTAATCAATATTTGTGAAAACAATTTAATACTTTATTTAAAATTGTGTTCCTAGTCATTTTTAGCTTCTTCTGGTGACCATGATTTCCAGCATTGTTCACAAATAATATGTTTCCCAGAGAAGATTCTCTGATTTTAAACTTGTGCTAATTTGCTGTCCAAAGTCTAGGTTTCTGCACTCCCACTACCTATTTCCTATATAGACAATCAGGTATAAGTTTTTTCTTTCTTCTTATTTTTTTTAATGTTTATACATTTTTGGAAAGAAGAGAGAGAGAGAGAGCATGAGTGGGAGAGGGTCAGAGAGAGAGGAAGACATAGAAACCCAAGTAGGCTCCAGACTCAGCTGTTAGCACAGAGCTCAACGCAGGGCTGGAACTCAAGAACCATGAGACCATGACCTGAGCCAAAATCGGATGCTCAACCAACTGAGCCACCCAGGTGCCCTTTTCTTTCTTATTTTTAACTTGTCTTCTTCCTCCTCCTCCTACTCTTCTTCAACTTCCTTTCTGTTTTTTAATTTGTGTATTTGATATGGAGTAGAGATAAGATGAATACAGAGAAATTTTGGATACAATATGACAAAACTAAAATTGATGACATCTTAGAGAAAGTTGGACTACAGCACTGTAGATGATGTGATATAAACATTTCATTGGTGTGTGAAAGTTCTGAGATTAGATCCCATATATGTTTGTTGGGTTGACGATCATGTCAGCTTCTTTTCTTAAATGATCGAGAAATAACTGTCTCATGGACCTAGGCTCCAGCCCCTCCCCATTGCCTTTGCCTTTCAGTTAACTAAATATACATCAACTACTGAATTCTGGCATCATGAATATACCACCATGTCAAACTCTTGATAGGGCAGCGCTAAGTTTATTGCTTACTGTGGTGAAGGAGAGCACACTACCCATGCTAATGTATGTAATCTCAGAAAAGTGAGAAGTTATTGTACTTTTAACAGGTATCATATAATTTGGGGACTAATCTAAGGATCTCTTTACAGTGCTGAAGCGAGGAAGTATAATTGCTTAGCGTACTTAAAGGATTAATTTCCAAGGATGCATTGATCTTGTAATAGTGCACTAATGATTATTTATATACATACATGTGCGTAATGTGCGTGCCTGTGTACATATAAAATAGCACACCCACGTATTTATCTAAAAGAGTAGGAAACATGAAGATATATGCTTACAGTTAAATGCTGTCTGGAAAACACACACCCTAAGTACAAAATGTCGTGTCCCTCTCGTTCTGTTATTTTGCTTGTTCTTAACACTTCTCCTTTGCCACTACGGTGATAGAGTATGCTCATACTCAGAACCAGAGCTTTTCACTTTTTGCTGTTCAGAGGCTATTTAATTTTAATTGCTCCCCAAGCATAGGCCAATTCATGGTGGCAAGAGCTGAGCAAGAATCCTTCACAGATGCTTTGAAGTCTGAAGAGCTGCTATTCACATTGCCTCAGGCTTCCATTCCCACATTTGTGTGAAAATGTAAGCAGTGGAACACCTCTTTCATACATGCCCAATGTGACTATAACTGAAAATACCTTGTGCAGATTTAAGGTTTTTCTAACTATGTATATAAAGTTTAAAATGAGGATATTAAGCAGATGTTGTTTTGCGGTACGCATTTAAAATGGCCTTAAAAATAGAGGTTATGAAAGAATATCAGTGCTTAAAATAATTAAGCTAAGCACAATACACACATTGAATATTTTATGTGTATGTGTGTATGTGTGAGAGAGAGTTGGGGGCAAGTTTAAAGAATTGTAAATCATTTCCCACGTTGGAGAATAAACTCTTTAACCGTACCTTGTAACTTTGCGCATTTAATATATGCAAAAGTACACTGAACAGCACTGATCTTTGTAAAAGGAATAATAATTTCTTACAGCATTCAATTTCATGTTTTTTTTCTAAAGAAAAAAAAATAAAATAAAATCATGAATACATTTGCCCAGGTGTTTAAATACAAAACAATATGCATACCACTTACACCCTGTATTTGTGGAAGATAGAAGCTGGAAATAGGTAAATCTCACCTAGGGCACACTGGAATTATAAATGATAATAACAGTAATAATGGTTATTATTATTTTAAAAAACAATTTTAAAATAATTCAACAGAGGAAATTTAGATCTGGAAACATATGAGAGGGAAATCATTTGAGGGATGTCCTTATTGGTTGTTTCAAAATAAGTGATCATTTTCAGATGAGAGAGGAACATTTGAAATTTGAAAATAAATTTTAATACAGGTTGACATGAAACTTACCACAGTCATTAGAGACATCAAATTCTCAATTCTTTCTTTGCATTTCCATCTAAAAATAAATTGGAAAGAATAACTAGTTAAAATGTATATGTTAGTGAATTAAGGCTTATCAACTCTGAAATTAGGTGTTAGTTATATTTAGAAACTTACGGATTCAGAAGTGTTTGTTTGAACCTTGTGTTATCACTTTCCAAGAGCCAGAGTTACTCTTGTTTGGCAGGAGAAAATTAGAGATTTTTTTTTGGTTAGCTTTTTCCCTGGGTAGAATTTTCCAGGTTATAGTTGAAGTCTTTGATTTAGAGAAATCTAGGGCATGTTTTCTTTCTTCCAGATTATATTTCAGTTGGATATTCCATTAAGTTGCTACTTTTAACATTTAAGGAATTGACAGAGAAGCCACTTACATGATGCACCCTTATAATGCTTTGAATTTTTCTTCCTTGTCCCTCACCTTTGCTTCGTGTGACATCACTGAAAGTAAACCATCTCTATTCAGGTCCTCCACTCATTCTGCTTTTGGAGAAAAATGATCTAATAGAGGGGAATTTTTCTCTCCAAATCTTGACTTGCTATGTTTAGCTGCTGAAGACTTTTTTTTTTTGTTTTGTGTTCATTTTTTAAAAAATTAATGTTTTTGAGAGAAAGAGAGAGACAGAGTGCGAGTGGGGAAAGGACAAAGAGAGAGGCAGACACAGAATCTGAAGCAGGCTCCAAACTCTGAGCTGTCAGCACAGAGCCTGACGCGGGGTTTGAACTCACGAACCGCAACTGGAGTCAGATGATCAACTGACTGAGCCACCCAGGTTCCCCTTGCTTCGGTTTCAATATTTTGCTGTAAACAAATGCAGCATAGCTAGAAATAAAATAATCATTTGTATCATTCTACATGGCTGCTTTCTGAGAATACAGAAGGTATTTCTTCCCTCACATTTTATTTTTTTCTGTTGATAGTCTCTGGCACGATTGATCTCTTATGCCACCAAATTGAAGAGAGAGATTTGGTAGGTAATGCCATACCTACCTCATTACTTCTTCTTTATTTTTGGTTGAACCCGTTAAAAGCAGCAATGGATTCAACATAGATATGGAAGGAAAAATAAAATGGCTACATAATATGTAAGAAAAAAGCCCAATTAGAAAGAGCAAGAAAATATCTCTGCATAAAAAAATTGGAAGAGCCTGTTTCTTGCTTTTCTTTCTGAGAAGTGGACAGGCTTATAAGGAAATGGAAACAAACAAACAAACAAACAAAAAACTATATATCCAAAGAAAGCTATAATGTGATAGAAAGTTCTTTATATTGTAAAATAGTTAATTTGACTGAGATACAAAATACTGTGCTTCCTCCTTCCTGCTGAAATAATCTCTTTTTGACCCATAGAGACCATGCAGGAGAAGGAGTGGTATCCCATGACTGCATCACTAGAGAGAGAGAGAAAGAGAGAGAGAGAGAGAGAGAGAGAGAGAATAAAAGAATAATAAAAAAAACATACTGCTGAACAGAGAATTAAAAGAGAATAGTAGCACCAAGTCATATGCAGAGGTAACTGTGAAGACGGACATTGCACAGCACCCAACTCAAGAAGCTCCAAATTATGGAAATAGAATAATGTCCATGCTGTGGAATAGTGTTCAAATCAGTTTTATCAAGATTTTATTTGGCGGCTGACATCTGAAGTTTTGTCCAAGATTATTTGCATTCTATCATTGTTCCCAACTGCATTTCAGATTAAATCCATACCCTGTGCTGAGTCAGATTTGGACTCTTACCTGAGTTGCCAAATGAATAAGGAATGATTCAAAGATATGCAATGTTTTTGTCCTCTGTAGAGTCTGCTTTTGGGGATATTGCCACAAAGTTAGGATGGTGTGGAAAATGTTCAAAGATCAAGCATTGGACTTTAAGGGGATATGGTGAGATTGGATTATTCAAAGAAACAAAGGAGTCAACAACAATATGCAGCATTCTGTGATACGCATTTCACCCCAATAAATATTCTTATAAAGTATCAAGTGAGAAAGAAATCTGGATATGTAAGAGCAATGAATCAATAGAATAGGAATGAGCTACTGAGAACAATAATATGTTCTTGATAGTCACAGAAGAATATCTACATAAATAATGAGGCATTGTATGAAATATATGAGAAGATTAATTGCAAAATTTAATAGCATTCTGCTCAAAAATAGCAATAACTTGACATGGAATATGGAAATGTAAATGGGAGAATGAATGCAAAAAAATTAGTTATGATGCTTTTGCAAAACAAATTAGGAATAGTGTTTTTTACTGGCTTTAAAATGTACAAGATTATGGAGTTATAATAAATCAAGCATTACATTCAAGTCAATGTAATGCTTTTGGAAAACGACCAGTATCATCTTGTGAAGCTGAAAATATGTGTACCCTGAAAATTCCATCCCTAGGTATATTATTTACAAAACTCTTAAAAATATGCAAGAAGATACATGCACATCATTGATTGAAATCATAAACAAAAACAAGAATAAAACAAACACAAGACAATTGTTCATAAACTGGATAGTGGGTTAAAAATTGGGGACTGGTTTTACAGTGGAGTTTTATACACTCTGGAGAAAAAAGTAAATACAACAACATCCGTGAATCTTAGAAACATAAACCTGAGTGAAAAACAGACTTTATAAAATACTATGTATTTTTTTTTATTTTTAACAATATATTTAGAATTATATATACAGATGACAACTCAGTTTAAAAAAGTTGCAAAAGAATAAATAATAAAAATTCAAAGCATAAAGGAAGTAGAATGAGATGTGAGAAAAGGACATGGATAGATTTGACTTTTGATTATTTTTGTTTGTTTTGTTCATTTTATATTGTCATTTAAAACCCATTGCTGTGTTACATAGGTGTATAAAATATTACAATGTAAAAAAAGAAAAACAAATCCAAATAAATAATAAAGCTGAATTGCCTTAAAGGAAACAGAGCATGTGCAAATTAAAAATATCCAAGTCCTGGGAGCCTGGGTGGCTCAGTTGGTTAAGCGACCGACTTCAGCTTGGGTCATGATCTCGCAGTTTGTGAGTTCCAGCCCCGCCACAGGCTCTGTGCTGACAGCTCAGAGCCTGGAGCCTACTTCAGATTCTGTGTTTCCCTCTCTCTCTACCCCTCTCCTGCTCATGCCCTGTTAAAAAATAATAAATAAACATTAAAAAAAGTTTTAAAAATATATCAAAGTCCTATTAGATCAATTAAAAATAATGATGGACAAAGCTGATGAGTGCACTGGGTGCTAAGAGCCTGAGTGATGGCATTCTTTAAGAGGCCAAGGCAAAAGGCCAAAGAAATGTGACACGTGAGAGATAGGTTATGAAAAAGAGAACAGATTAACTTTTATCATAACTATCTAAAAGCAAATTCAGAATGAGAGGAAGTAAAAATGATGGGAAGGAATCCATTGTTATAATAAATTATAATGGTAACAATAATAAATCTTCAGATGTACCAATGGCTAGGGGGATGAAATTTCAGACACTAAATGCAAAAAGTAAAATAATAAAATACATAATAAATAAAAATTAAAAGTCAAAATATTTTTCAAAATGACAGAAAAATTATCTGAAATGTATGGATAATTAGGTAGGCACCAGCTTTTTTTTTTAAGTGTAAGTGACCAGATGATAAAAGATAATAATCAGCATTCTCCAGGACATTTCTTTTCAAGAGAATTCTAAGTCAAGCAAACAAAGTATTCAAGGTCAAAGGCAAAATATATTTTCATCCAGGCAAGGATCTAGATATTTACCATGTACTCAGAAAGAATTATCCACAACTGTTCTGTAACAAAAATTAAAAAAAATGATTCAAGAAAGAGAGGAATGTGAAATATTTTAAATGATGCTTTACATCACAAAATACTTTTATCTAATTTATAATATTTACATTTTATCATATGGCATAAAATGTTAATATATATTTTTGTTAGTTTCCCTCCAAATATAATATTAAATGTAATACTATTCATCACCGATATTCACTCTTAATAAGCTACTTATCAAAAGAAATGTTTCTAGCCTGATAAATAGTATATATGGAATCCTAAAGAAAAAATTCTAGTTGAGAAAAATGAATAGAGATCCCTCTCCTAAATTCAACAGGAAAATTAAAATCTTAGCCAAGGAAAAGGAAAACAAAAAAACTATACATATCATATACAATTTTGGTGCAATTGCAAATTGAGACCAATTCCTTGATTTATTTTTCTGCTTCATTTTTGGTGTATAGAAATACAATAGATTTATGCATGTTGATTTTATATCCTTTAAGTTTGCTAAATTCATTTATTAATTTTAGCCATTTTCGGTAGAGTCTTTCAGGTTTTCTAGAGTCTCAGGTCATCTGAAAATAGTTAGAGTTCTTTCTTGTCCATTTGTAGGCCCTTTATTTCTGTCTGTTGTCTGATTGCTGAGGCTAAGATTTCCAGTACTATGTAAAATAGTAATGGTGAGAGTGAACATCCTTGTCGTGTTCCTGACCATAGGGGAACAGCTCTCATTTTTTTGTTTTTGTTTTTGTTTTTGTTTTTGTTTTTATTTTTGTTTTTCCCATTAAGGATGAGATTAGCTGTGGGTCTTTTGTATATGGCCTTTATGATGCTGAGGTATATTCCATCTATCCTAACTTTGTTGAGGGTTTTATAAAGAATAAATGCTGTATTTTGTCAAATGCTTTATCTGCATCTACTGACAGGATTATATGGTTCTTACCATTTCTTCTATTAATATGGTGTATCATGTTGACTTATTTGTGAATATTGAACCAGGCCCACAGTCCAGGAATAATTTCCACTTTATTCTGGTGAATAATTCTTTTAATGTTGAATTCAGTTTGGTATCCTGTTGAGCTTTTTTGCATCAATGTTCATCAGGGATATGGGCCTATAATTCTTTTTAGTGGGGTCTTTGTCTGGTTTTGGAATCCAGGTAATGCTGGCTTCATAGAGGGGTTTGGAAGTTTTCCTTCCGTATCTATTTTTGGAACAGTTTGAGAAGAATGAATATTAACTCTTTAAATGCCTGGTAGAATTCCTCTGGGAAGCTATCTGGCCCAAAACTCTTATTTTATGGGATGTTTCTGGTTACTGATTCCATTTCTTTGCTGGTTATGGGTCTGTTCAAATTTTCTATTCCTTCCTATTTCAGTTTTGGTACTTCATGGGTTTCTAAGAATTTGTCCATTTCTTCTAGATTGCCCAATTTGTTGGCATATAATTTTTCATAGTATTCTTTTATAATTGTTTGTATTTCTGTGGTTGTTGCTTGTGATCTCTCCTCTTTCATTCATGATTGCTTCTATTTGGGTCATTCCTTTTTTCTTTTACTGAGTCTGGCTAGGAGCATCTAGGTGGCTCAGTTGATTAAGTGTCCAAATCTTGTTTTCAGCTCAGGTCATGAACTCACGGTTTGATGGGTTCAAGCCCTGCAAGGGGCTCTGTGCTAGCCATGCAGAGCTTGCTTGGAATTTTCTCTCTCCCTTCCTGCCCCTCTCCCACTTGTTCTCTCTCTGTCTCAAAATAAACAAATAAACCAAAAAAAAATTCAATAAATAAAAAGAAAAAGAAATATAATAAGTCTGGTTAGGGGCTTATCAGTTTTGTTTATTGTTTCAAAGAACCAGCTCTTAGTTTCATTGATCTGTTCTACTGTTTTTGTTTTGTTTCATTTTTATATTATTTCTGCTCTAATCTTCATTATTTGCTTTCTTCTGTTGGCTTTAACCTTTATTTGCTGTTCCTTTTCTAGCTCCTGTAGGCATAAAGTTAGATTGTGCATTTGGTACCTTTTGTGCTTCTTGAGATAGGCCTGAATTGCCATATACTTTCCTCTTAGGATTGTCTTTGCTGCATCCCAAAGAATTTGGACTGTCCTGTTTTCATTTCCATTTGCTTCCATGCACTTTTTAAATTTCTTTTTTTCAAACGTTTATTTATTTTTGAAGGAAAAAGAGACAGAGCATGAGTGGGGGAGGGGCAGAGAGAATGGGAGACACAGAATCTGAAGCAGGCTCCAGGCTCTGAGCTAGGAGCCCAGAGCCAGATGCAGGGTTCGAACTCATCAACCATGAGATCATGACCTGAGCCAAAGTCAGACACTTAACTGACTGAGCCACCCGGGTCCCCTTAAATTTCTTCTTTAATCTCTTTGGTAACCCATTCATTCATTATAGGATGTTCTTTACCTCAAAGTATTCATGGTATTTCCAATTTTTTCTTGTGGTTGATTTCAAATTTTTTAGTGCTGTGGTCTGAAAATATGCAAGGTATGGTCTTGATCTTTTTGTACTTGTTGAGGGCTGATTTGTGACACAATGTGTGTGATCTACTCTGGATAATGTTCCATGTGCACTCAAGAAGAATGTGTATTCTGATGCTTTGGGGTGAAATGTTCTGAATGTATCTGTTAAGTTCTTTCTGTTCAGTGTGTCATTTAAAGCCATTGTTTTCTTGTTGATTTCTCCTTAGATAATCGGTCCATTGTTATAAATGGGGTGTTAAAGTCCACTACTATTATTGTATTACTATCAATGAGTTTCTTTATGTTTCAATTAATCGATTTATATATTTGTGTACTTCCAGGTTGGGCAATAAATATTTACAATTGTTAGATCTTCTGGATGGATAGACTCCTTAATTACAATGTAATGCTCTTCTTCATCTCTTGTTAAAGTCTTTGTTTGAAAATCTAGTTTGTCTGATGTAAGTATGGCTACTCCAGCTTTCTTTTGAGTCCATCAGCATGATAGATGGTTCTCCCTCCCCTCACTTTCAATCTGCAAGTGTCTTTAGGTCTAAAGGGTGTCTTTGTAGGCAGCATATAAATAGATCTTTTTATAATCCATTTTGATACCCTATGTCCTTTGATTGGAGCATTTAGTCCATTTACTTTCAGGTGATTATTGAAAGATATGAATTTTAATGACATTGTGTTGCCTGTAGATTTGGTGTTTCTAGTGATTTTCTCTGGTCCTTTCTAGTCTTTGTTGCCATAGTCGTCTTCTTCCTCTTCTTTTTGTTTTTCTTTCTCAAACAGTCCCCCTTAAAATTTCTTGCATGGCTGGCCTAGAGGTCACAAATCCTTTGGTTTTTTTTTTGTTGTTTAAGAAATTCTTTATCTCTCATTCTGTTCTGAGTGACAGCCTTGCTGGGTAAGGATGCTTGGCTGCATATTTTCCCCATTCATCACATTGAATATTTCCTGCCACTCCTTTCTGGCCCTCCAAGTTTCAGGGGACAGGTCTGTTGCTAACCTATGAATACACCCTTGTAGGTTAAGGACTTTTATCACCAGTGGCTTTTAGAATTCTCTTTATTTTTGCAAGTTTCACTGTGATTATGTAATGGTGTTGACCTTTTTTATTGATTTTAAGGGAATCCTCTCTGCCTCTTGGGACCGAGTGCTTGTTTCACTCCCAAGATTAAAGAAGTTCTCAGGTATAAGTTCTTCAAATAAACTTTATCCTCCTTTTTCCTACTCTTCTTCTTCTGGGACTCCTATGATACGAATATTGTTTCGCTTAATGAAATTACTGAGCTCCCCAGGTCTCCTTTCATGATCTAATAGTTTTCTTTTCCTCTTATTTTCAGCTTCATTATTTTTCATAATTTCATCTTTTATATCACCTATTCTTCCCCTGCTTCAATCCTCATTGTGACTATATCCAGTCAGTTTTGCATTTCAGTTATAGCTTTTTTTTTTTTTTTAATTTCAAACTGACTAGTTTTTAGGTCTTTTTTCTCTACATTAAGGGTTTCTCTGGTGTCTTCCATACTTTTTTCAAGCCCACCTAGTAGTCTTATGACTGTCGTTCTAAACTGTTTTTCAGATATATTGCTTATATTTGCGTTGAGTAAGTCCCTTGTGATTTCTCCCCGACCTTTCTTTCGAGGAGCATTCTTCCACCTTTTCATTGGTTAAGTTTCTGCCTTTTTGCATGTTTTAAAAGATTTTCATGTTTCCTCCACCTGAGAATAATGCTTAAAAACGGTCATACGCCATCCAGGGCCTTGCACTTCAGGAAGTGTTGCTGGTGTATGCTGTGTGCACTCTGCTGTTGCATTTTGGCTGCTCTTTTCCCACTGGTCAGTCCTCTGTAGAGCTCCTCCTTGTTTGCAGTGGTGCAGTGTTTGGAACTTCAACTAGGTGCTCTTTGATTTGTTTGTTAAAATAAGCATTACACCTGCTTATTTTACTACACTGTCTTCCTCCAACTGTGGAGAACCTTCCACTAGCCCTCAGATAGATTTCCTGGGTGTCCCAAGTGATGTGATCTTAACGCAGCTGTGTTTAAGGGATAAAGGAAAGCCCAGGTACCCCCTATTTCTCTGCCATCATAACGCCTCCCAATAACTTTTTTATTAGGGGAAATAATGGCAGGTTAACTGGCATACTGGTAATACTATAATTACCAATAACAAAGAATGATGATTATGGTTATAAGGACAAATCAATTATCAAATACAAGAAATTTGAAATGTAACAACAGATGTAAATATAAGGTTATATATTTCATGTATGCTATAAATGCAACCTACACACATACAAAATAGTGCTGTTGGATGTAAGTAAGCTGCAATTTTATTGAAGTGGGAAAAGGTTGAGGTTTTAATACATGGATTAAAGATAATTGGTTTGGAGCACCTGGGTGGCTCAGTCTATTGAGTGTCCAACTTCAACCCAGGTCATGATCTCGCAATTCTTGAGTCTGAACCCTGCTCAGGTTCCGTGCCGGCATTGGGAAACCTGCTTGGAATTCTCTCTCACTCCCTTTCTCTCTCTACCTCTCCTCCATTTGTGCTCGCTCTCTCTCAAAATAAATAAAGAAAAACTTCAAAAAATAAAGATAATTGGCTATTGGGGAAAAATCAAACTAGTTCCTAGTGTACATCAAGGATAAAAATAGTCTTCAAATTTAAAATAAAAAAAAATTACAAGGTAAATTTTAAGAGAAAATAGAAGAGATTTCTGTAATCTTAGGATGACAGAACTCATTTAGAGTAGTGCTGTACAATGAACCTTTCTGCAGTTATGGAAATGTACTACATGAATATCCCTTGAGAACTCTCTCACCCTCACACCACATCTTCAGTCTCCGTCCGTCTACATATATATCCTCTGCTTTCAGCACTATTTCTACGGTTCCGTGTCCTGTCCTGCCAATGGCATCTGTTTTGCTCTGGATCCCATCTATTTTTGTCTTTTCAACATATGCCCTTTGATTATTCTCTTTCATGCATCTTTGATTTCTTCTCCTCCATGCCATAATTTCCATCGCTATATAAATATGTACTATTATCTCCAATTAAGATAAAAATATCTTCTGGCCTCACTCTACCCTTAGCTATATCCCCATTTTTTTTTTCCTTTTCTTTCCCAGCTAAAATCATTTGAATAGTTGTTCATATTCAGCATCCTCAATTTCCCACCTCATATTCTATTTATGATTTAAGTCTTCTACTGTCAGCACATCATTTAAATTGTCAAAACAGTGGATCTTAACTTCATCATTTATGTACTTGCTACTCTTAACTTCTTAACTCCATATTCTCCCTTTTTTTTTTTTTCCTCTTTCATCAGCCTCCCTTCGTATCCAGTTTTGGTCCTTCCTCATTTGCTCAACTTATGAGTATCAGTATTTAGCCTTAACTCAGTCTTGAACTTTTTACCTATCTCTGTTTATACATTTATGTAGGTGATTCTATCCAATTGCCTAACATTATATGCTAATTATATGTTCTGTTTTTCCCAGACTATCTCCCAGCTTTTCCAGAAAAATAGAAACTCATCAATGCAAAGACTTATTTGATTTTGCAGTTTGGATCTCAGTTCAGAAGCAAGAAGGCAAGTTTGTCATAGCAGAAATACATTTTTCTCTAAATCTGAGTTTTCCATATTCATAAATGGCACCACTCTTGAGCACTCAAGTCAGACATCTTGGAGTTATGGTTCAATCATCTAATTTCCTCAGGCTACAATTGATCTATTGATGACCCTTCTTAACTCTACTGTTAAAGTAGATCCACTTCCAAAGAGATGCTGTTTCTTTCTTCCTTCAATATGACCTTGGTCTGAGACACCATCTGTTCTCACCCAGACTATTGCCGTTGTTTTCAGTGCTATGGATTGAATTTTGTCTTGTCCTCTCCTACCCCCTTCTCAGCCCCAGTCATATATATTCAAGCTCTAACCCTCAATGTGATGATATTTAGTTACAGACCTTTGGGAGATAATTTGGTTTAGATGAGGTCATGAGGGTGGAGCCCTCCTACTTGGATTCTTGCCCTTAGAGATAACAGTCTGCTTGCTCACTCCTCACTCAGCCTTGTGAAAAAAAACAGCTAGAAGGGCACCATCTGCAAACAAGATAGAGACCTCTCACCAGAACCTGACTATGCTGACACCTTGATCTTGGGCTTCCTAGCCCCTAACACCGTGAGAAACAAACTTCTGTTGTTTAAGCCATCCAGTCTCTGGTATTTTGTTATGGCAGCCCAAACTAACTAACTGGCTTCCCTCGTTCCACTTTTGATTTCCTACTACCTTTTCTTTGCTTAGAAGCCGTCGTGATAATTTAAACATGTAAATATTTGTTCTCTATAAAACCTTCCAATGGCTTTCCTAACCTTAGAATAAAATCCCAACACCGTGGGGTGCCTGGGTGGCTCAGTCAGTGAAGCCTCTGACTTCAGCTCAGGTCATGATCTCACAGTTTATGCATTAGAGCCCCGCATCGGGCTCTGTGTTGATAGCTCAGAGCCTGGAGCCTGTTTCAGATTCTGTGTCTTTCTCTCTCTCTGCCTCTGCCCAGCTCACACTCTCTCTTTCTCTCACAAAAATAAATAAAAAACATTAAAAAAAGAAGAAGAAAATCCCAACTTGTTATCCTGATCTTGTTCATATTTGCCTGTCTGATTTCATGTTATATAATTATCCTACTCGTCTATTATGTTCCAGCCATACTAGCCTTCTCATCATATGTTTAACATGAATACTGTCGCAATATTGGGAATTCCAGATAGACAATATTCTTCCTTTATTCTTTGCTTCATTGGTTCCTTCTTATCATTCATCTTAGTAGCCCACCAGTTTAAATTAGCCATTATCCACTCTAAATTGGAATACCTTATTTTAATATCTTCTTTTTGCGTATACGTTCTTATTTGTTTAGCTTATACATTGTTCTTTGCTCCCTAAAATAATGTAAATTCCACTCCAGGTTATATCAACAATCTCTTTCAGTGCTTTCTAGAGTAAGAGATAAATATTCATTAAAACAAATTTTGTATAGAAACTGAATAGGATGTTAATAGCCACTGTTGCAATACTCTCTGCTAATATTTTTTCAGACTATGAAACTAGCATTATCTAACAAGATTTAAGATGAAAATGCCCTTGAACTACTAATTCTATTTTTTTCAATCTGTCTGCTTGCCTGAATCTAACCTTCAATTTTAGCCTCATAATGGATATATTATTAGTTATTATTATTTTATTTTAATTTATTTTATTTTATTATTTTTAATATTTGTGTGTTTATTCATTGTGAATCCACACTTGCTTTTATTTTACGAGAGCTTCTAGACGGCCCACAGAAGCAGGAGCTTCAAGATAGATAAGTTCAGCTTGGCTCCCCTGGCCCCCATGTCCTCTGGCATAGCTGTGTCCCAGGAGAAAGTCAGGAGGGCTGAAGGCACCAGTTCACACTTGAAGGCCAGGTTCTCGTCCTGCAACAACTTCTGCCCTCCTGAGGCCAGCAGCCGGAAAGGCAGCCAGTCACTCTGCAAAGCCCTCGGAGGAACCTGTGCAGTAGTGACTCCACTCCATTCCCAGGCATAAGAGGTCCCTTCGAGGAGCCAGCCTTTGGGGAAGCGCCTACACAGCTGGTGTATATTCATATTTTTATTCATCTTCCTTCTCCCTCCTGGTTTCGGGCAGCAGCATGCTGCAGCCCCCCTGGCTGAGACTTGGGCCTCTGCTCCTGCTTGATTAACTCTCTTGTAAGGCTGAAGGAGTTCCCAGGTAGATGGAACCGGCAGGTCAGGAACAAGGGCCAAAGACCTGGCGCTGTAGGTCCAGCTGGGCTGACTCTGGCTTAGTGCTCAGCAGCTCTTCCTTGTCCTTCTCCAGATTGTGGGACTGGGTCACAGAGACTTGGTTCAGACAACAGAACTCTGGGAGAGGGGGGTGGGGAATCATCCCAACTGGGAACTGGAAGCATTGTCTCCTGGAAACCAATGGACTCAAAGTACTCCTGGGTTCCTTTTAGGTAGTTAACACACTGCTGACAAACTTTATTCTGCAGCTTGATCTTTTTGTACCTCTGCTCCTCAGGATGTAGGTAGACATTGCCCAATTGCTTACCAATAATGTCCATGCCCAGCATCACCCAGTCGAATGTGTAGATCGTCATGATGCAGACAGACACTGGGTTGGTGGAAAAGTGTGTGAGAATGGCCTCCTTGATGGGGGCACCCTGCTGGACCTTCCTCTGGGTGGCCGCTGTGAGTAGGCAGGGGAAGTAGATTCCAGGCACCACCAGATGGGTTGGACCTTACTCTTTGGGCTCAGTCACTTGGAGCTTCTGGACTGCCACTGACAGTTGCTTCAGGTCTCAGTTCGTTTCCCGCTGGGGTTCCAATTGGCATCCTGAGAGCTTTGGGCCTTAAGCTGTGGGCTGCTTCTGCTAGAGTAGGCCAGGAAAGTTTCCACAGCCCTCTGATCCTAACTGATAGGCCTTTGGCAGGTGACCAAATCAAAAATGTACACCAATAATATATTCATTGTAGCATCTGTAATCACACACAAAAAATGGGAAACTAAAAATTCAGCAAAAATAGAATGACTAACCATAAAATACATGCATCATATTGCATACAATTTCAAACATATGACATTGCTGATCTTAAGACATACTATCGTTTATATAACACCAAGGGGAAAAGAGATCTGAGGCGATTGCAATTACGTGATGGTATTTATTATGGGCTATAAGTAAATGTGAAATCCCTACATCTTAGAAACAATTAAATATAGTTTACCAGGGAGTGGTTTAAAATAACGAAATGTTTCATATATATTGCAATAGTTCTAAAACAGTGGGAGGTATGTGTTTGGGCATGTGCATATACACACGCATATGGGAGGTGATGTGGTAGCAAAAGTTTGAGAACCGGCTTTTCCCCTATAATGACTTTCTCCCAAGCTCGTATGCATCGTGTTTATCAATTTCATAGTGGAAATATTCTTATGGCTCAGATCAGGATGCCCATTTGATGACAATGCAGATTTGGGAAAAGATGCTTTTGTAAGCCAGTCTGAGCCAACTCCAGAATCCTATATACCTATAAATAGAGTTCAGGGCCTCTCATTCTAATTTACTGTGTATCTATGTATCTATTTATCTCTCTGCGTGCATATAACTGTGTGCATTTATGTATGCAAGCATGTCCGTATATGCATGTGTAGTTTTTATAAAATGTTTGTATGTAGTTATGGAAGTTGGTGTAAATTTAGTGTTGTTGCCTTGACAGATCTCTGTTTACTAGGCAAAACACACTAGCCAATGTCCCCTTTTCATCCATAAAATATATTGACCGTGGATGCCCAAGGCAGGCAGAAAATTACTAATTAGTAGGTTATTCTCAATTATGGTCATGAACTTCTCCTCCTACCAAAAGAGTTGCGTGCTTAACAACATTATGTTGTATTGTTCCCATGTCTGTTTAGACTGGTGGCACATTTTCTTATACTTGCTTCATTTATTTAACAATCACAAACACTTATAAAATATAAGTGAAAAAGAAATAGCACTGTTGTTTTGTGAAAACAAAATTAAGTAATTTTATATAATCTAATAATGTCAAATTAAAAAAAAATCATTGATGTGGTTTTGAGAGGAGGACAAAATGTTATAAAATATTCTGCCATATATATCTTAGAAGTCTAAGAAGGTTCTGCATTCAAATTATTTTTTAAGTATTATTGAGTACTCATTCCCTTTAAATCAAAATCGGAAGTCAAAGAAGGTGTGCTTTATGCCAGAAAATAATACTGTTAAGAGCACATTAGTAACCTGAAAGAAAAGACTTTGGATGCAGGTGGTGACTCTATAAATGTCCACTTTGCCTGGCTGAATTCAGTTTCCCAGGATTTTCTTTCCTGTATATTCTGGTTAAGGTAGTCCACAAGAAACATTTTTGGGCTAGGTTTAGAGGGTTGCAGAAAAGCAGCAAGGATATTGCTTTTTTATGCCCAGGTCAGGTCAGGGTCATCGGGCACCTTCTTAGCTGACTCCCAATCATTGTCAGTTATTTGATGACTTACCTTGTTGGCACATACATAGAACACCCACATCAAGTAAGTGAGAACTGTTAGGGGGTCCAGTCCCTACGTGGGTACCACCGATGCTCATGGGGTTCCAGTAGTTTTTGTTCTCTCTCACTTCACATTGATCTACCCTTTCCAACAACCTGTCCTGCAGAAGTCAAGCCCCAGCATTAGACATGAAGGTGATAAGTATACTTTTTCCAAATTTGATATGACTTAATATGTGTTGAGTTAAACTAAATTCATTTACCTGTGATTTTCTTAGCTATTTTTTTTCCTATTTAACTAAAACCACTGGTAATTATGGTGTCAGATAACAGGGTTGCATGTCCCTCTATATACTCAATAATAGTCACAGCAAATTGAGAAAAATAACTATTACTAAGCTGAAGAATATACAAGGCAACATGTTTATAATACAAATTCAGCAGCATACATCTTACCTCCAGTAAAAGAAAAAAAAATCATATCCTCTAACCTAACAAACACATTTCCACTATGTAACTTAAAAAGTAGTATTGCACCTAAAAATGTGTAAATTATGATGCTTATATTACTTTCAGATAAAAAAAGGGAAACATCTCTATTTTTGATAAAATAGGAAAATAGTTAAGTAAATGAGGTTAAACCTGTATGATGAAAAACATAAATTATTAATAGAAGTATCTCAGCTGTACAAAAATATCAATATAGGAAAATATCAATGATTTAATTTAATATTTTATTTTATTATTAAATTTTTTTAGTGTTTATTTATTTCTGAGATAGAGACAGAGCATGAGTGGGGGAGGGGCAGAGAGAGAGGGAGACACAGAATCCAAATCAGGCTCCAGGCTACGAGCTGTCAACACAGAGCCCAACTCGTGGCTTGAACTCATGAGCTGTGACATCATGACCTGAGCCAAAGTCGGTCACTCAACCGACAGAGCCACCCAGGCACCCCTAATTGAATATTTAAATATCACTGTTATAATTGATCATTTAACGCAGTATATTAAACAGCATATGTAACAATAATATATATATTTGTGCATTTTAGGGTTCAAGTTTGTGAGTGAATGAAAGGCTAAAAAATATTTCATAATATCAAGAGAATTTCATTTCTGAATGCAGACATGATAAGTGATGTTGTGGCATTTAAATTCTTCATTTTCCGAATTCTATCTCTCTACTGTTTTCATCATGATAAAACACATTTAACTACATTTCAAAAAATGCATATTATTAATATTAGAAAAGTACAACATAGAGATACTTAATCTTTTTATAATAAAAATCATTTATGACACAAATTTTTTTTATTATTATTTCTCTTAGGCCCGGAGAATATTGTGAAATGTGGATCTTTGAGCATCTCAGCAGACTCAAATGTTTTTATACTTAGAACTATTGTCCTAAGAGTATATGAAACATGTTATTAATCTACATATTTTCTATATCTAATTTTCTATATCTAACCTACATATTTTCTAAACTCTGGGATTGGTCATCCTCCATAACATTTTGATACATGTCTCTAATCTATAATCACCCCTGCAGTAACCAATAAAGTCTGTGGCTCATCTTATAACATATCACTGAAGTGTACTTTCTCTTTATCATGCACTGTAATGGCTAAGCCATGTACCTCATACTTTGAACTTCAAAATCACAGTTTCCAATCACATTATTTGCTTTTCTTAAGCCCCAGAACCAAGTACATCAGGTGTTAGACCCCAACATTTCCTTCTAATCTGCTGAGGCCTTTTGGTATTGTTATGCATTTTTTATTTGCAGTAGGTCCCATCATTTATCACTTCAATATTTGCTTGGCAATATCCAGAAATATCTTGTCCCTATTCTTCTTGAGTCTTCCATTTTGCAGAAGCCATGGTCAAGTAAAGCATTCTTTTATTTCCATGAAACTGCATGTAAGCCATTCATCCCAATGACCTCCATTCTATCTATCCTTCAATATCAATATATCAACCCTGACTTATGTTTTGCCTTCAGAACTTCCCACCATTTTTGGTCTTGTCTCTGGTTTGACCATTTTCTAATTCCCTACAGATTTCTTTTATTCAAATTCAACTTAATTATTTTAAACAGAAGACCTCTGTGTCTATTTTCTCAAGAACACAGAGATCATCGTCGGAGCATATGCTCAAACTCTATTCCCAAATTTATAATTAATTCTTCTTGATCTCAGGAAAGAAATATCACATCTCATAACCAAGACTAATCCAAACATCCATACTCTTGTTTTTTTTTCCTACCAATCCCTACCTACACCAATATGCTGTTAATGTCCATCTCTCCCTCTCTACAAGTAATTTTTCTATTACACCAAAATGTAACCAGTGAAAACAACACACTTTGGTTCTCTCACAGTTTTTGTGGGTCAGGATTCCAGTGCCTCTTGCTCAAGATTCTCACAAAAGGTTACAGTCCAATTTCAGGAAGGCCCCAGTTGTGTCAGGCTGGACTGAGGGCATAGGTGCTTCCCAGATCCTCTGCCTTCCAAGCTCGCATTCTGCTCTTAGTCATTTTCCCTTTCTTAAAAAAGGACACATCTGCAGCTTGGTAGTGTTCACAGCCGCTTTCTGGCTAGAGATGTTTGGGGG
This sequence comes from Panthera uncia, assembly GCF_023721935.1. NCBI lineage: Eukaryota > Metazoa > Chordata > Mammalia > Carnivora > Felidae > Panthera > Panthera uncia. Next base: position 25,896,690 of record NC_064811.1, on the reverse strand, counting down.
AGCTAAGTGACGCTTTTCCAGTTCAATCTGGTAATGTTTCTGCATATATAAGTGTTAAAAGGACTTTGTGGGTCTTTCATACATCTCTTGGGGGCTCGTCCCATTAGATAAAAGACACAACAACAAATGTCTTAGATAGAAGTCTATCTCTACTTTCAGCTCCTGTTGAGAAGGCTGAGGGCAACCCCTCACACTTCATAGAGACCCTGTTGTTTGATTAAGAGGGCCTGGCTAGCACACTCTTCATCTTTTTAAAGGGCCTTTTATGTGACTGAACAGACCTCGGAAGCACCACCTTTGATCTTTCTGAGGTCTTAATAAAAGATTTCACAGTCACACCTTCAGCTTCACATTCATACCATATTTTCTGGTAGTGCCCTGGATTTCATCTGTGCTGAAGTCTTTTCTTAATGTTAGCACTTGACTTTTGTTCAAAACCATCAATCCCGCCTTCCTTCGCTTAGTAGTTCTTTTCTCAAATTATTTCTCTCCTCTAACACTTTACTCTAAATAGCAAGAATAAACCAGCTAGCACTTTCTACGCTGTTTTGAAATCTTCTTGGGTACACCACCTAGGTCATTAGTTATATGTTCTGCTTTCTGCATAACTGCAGATGACAGTGTTTATTAAATTTCTCCTAATAAGGATTGCCTTTCCTTCGCCTTTCAGGAGTCTTTTCCTCACTCATCCACAGGCTCCTCAAAGTCTGACATTCTATGAGGTGTATTCAATGCACTTTTAAGCCTTTAATCACTCTCCTGGATGTCTACTATCTGGTTGCAAATGCCTCTTTTACATAAACATTCGGGCAGCCTCCCAATTCTACATACCAAAATCTATATTATCTATTATCTATTATAACTATTATCCTTTAATAATTATCTATCACTGCATAAAAATTACCCCTAATCTTACAGGCTTAAAAAAAATCAATGAGGGCACCTGGGTGGTTCAGTCGGGTAAGTGTCTGATTCTTGATTTCTGCTCAGGTCATGACCAAGGGTTGTGGGATGAAGCCACACATTGACAACAACAACAGCAACAACAACAACAACAACAAAACCAATCATTTGTTACTTGATAATTTCTTTTAGTCAGGAATTTGGGTGCAGCCTAATTGGGTGGTTTTGTGTCTGGTCTCTCAAGAGTCTACAGTTAGGTTATTGATTGGGGCTGCAGGTGTCTCAAGGGTTCTTTGGGCTGGATTCTGCTTCCAAGCTCAGTCATTTGACTAGTAGCTTACAAATGGCAGCTGGGCTGCCACGAAGTGAATGAGCAAGAGGCAGGAGACGTTGCCTAAAATGGAAACCAAAGTCTTTTGGTAATGTAATCTCACGATTGACATCTCATGGTTTCAGCAAAATTTTTAAAGCCAAGCAATAAAATCAGCTCACACTCAAGAGGAGAGTACTATACTAGGGTTGGGATCTTTGGGGGCCATTTTATAGATTTTCTACCACAACTAACCACCATTTTATCTCTCTCCTTTAAGACACAAAAAATGTTTCTTTATTCTCTTCCTCACCTACTAGTCACTCAACCTGTTGTGATCTGTCCTTATTATTTCATTCAAAGTGCTTGCTCTGTGGACCAATATTTCTCTGATTCTTATATACGGTAGGTCTTTTTTATATTGTTCCTTAGTGAGAATATTAATCTTCTTAAGATTCTCTTTCCCTCCCCTTGGAATGAATTATATGACATTATTGTAATCTCAATTTCCTTATAGAGACTCTTTCTTCTTAGCTTCTTTCATTGCCCCTTCATCTAACTTCTCTTTGAATGTAAAAGTTCTCAATCTATTTCCTTTTCTATACATTTTCTTCAGAAAATTTTAATTCTTTTCATGGCTATCTCTTCTGATGTTTCTCAAATTTGTATTCCCATTCTATACTGTCTACTGATATTCATAAGTTATATTTCTGACTTCAACCCTGGGGTAATTTAAGCAGCTCACATTTAACATGTTCTAAATCACATATGTGATTTTGGACTACCAAGGTATTGTGTTAAATATAGATTTTGATTCAGCAGGTCTTTAGGGAGTCTGCAATCTGGCCCCTCACACCAGTTCCCAGGTGGTGCCAAAGCTATTGGTCCCTTAGAACTCTCACTGAGAAACAAGATTCCAAATTATACTTATTTTTTATCCTCAGAAACAATTTCCCCTTTGGGAGTACTTGATCACTTAGTGAGCGCATCATTTTTGTTTTTATGTATTCAAGCTAGTATCTGGGAGATTACACTAGAGTTTTGTTTTTTGTTTTTTGTTCTTTTTTTTTAATCTAATGCCTTCTCTAAGCTGTCACAAAGTCACGTACATCTAGTTTCTACAAATGAATTAAATCTGTTCTAGAATCTCCTTTCACAGCCATTAATTCAGTATTTCCTACACAGAAACTAAATCTGGATTATTACAGAAAACTCATACCTAATCTATCTGCTGTCTTCAAACACAACTTTCATCTAGCTGAAAGAGTAACACAGCCATGCAATATAAGCTTATTAGGTGACTATTCTTTGTCTTCCAGATAAATTTCAAAGTCAAGCTTTCAATAGAATACATTTCATAATCTACACCTTGCCTATGGGTCACTCGTTCCAAAACTTTACTTGCCATAATCAGTCTTTGTTTTCAGAATTTTTCTACCCAATGGTACACTTAAATGACTACCAATTCCACAAGGTCAAGGGCTCTGATCATTTTAGCCCTTTAATCACATTTTCATTTTTCTCATGCATGCACAATAAACATACATTTCATAAATACCCGTGGAATTAAACATTTAGGATAGAGTTTGTATTTTTACAACTTAAAATAAAATATTAAAACTTCAGTTTGTATTAATTATTGACGTATCTTATCTATCTATACATATATTTTCTTCTTAATGCCTTTGCTTTGATTCTATCCAAGTGTCTTTATTTTTTCTTTACTTTAGGGATATATTATGTTATGGTGTATAATTGTTTGGCCACCTGCTGCAACAGTGTCTCACATTATAAAGATATTTGGTCATTAGTCCATACAGTTATTTCACGCATGAGAATTATCATTTTTAATTTGGCAGCAATGAACTAACACCCCAGCATGTGTTCAAAACTACCACCTCCAAAGAGCAATAAAGAGAGTTGACTAAGTTGATTAAGACAATAAAACTATCAGAACTGCTTCGGGGCTAACAAAAATGCTTACATCAACTCATACTGCTTATAATTGCTAGTATTTTTTTTTCTATTTTTCTTAATGACAATAATACAAGCTACTAATTCAGGTTGTAAATTAAAATGTACATAACGTGATAATGTAGTTAATAAATTTAAGAAATCACCCATTGAAACGTTAATTATCTAGATATTTCAATGTAAAGTGCACCATGATAAGATACTAAGCTAAATATATTCAAGTAACAGGCATTCAGTCTTCATATTCAGAATACCACAACTAGTAGGAATGAAAATGTAAATGAACTGAAAATGTAATTGGGGAAAACAATATACAAGTTGCAAAAGTACATTTTGCCTCTTTGCTTTAAGAACTGTTACCTGAAACTACACTCTCTTGTGATAACATTTCAGAGTACAGTCAAGTAGGAAGTTTGCGCTTATGCAGTGAATATAGACTATATAAACAGCTAAACCACTCAACTCAAGGGGGAAAACTGGTATTTTTTCATTAAAATTGTGCTTTAAAGTTAATGCAATTTTAACTGACTTTTGTTTATGCTTTATGTTTTTACAAATTTCTTCTCTTGATTTATTTTTTTTAATTTTGATAATGCTAAAGGGATCTGGGCTGCTCAGTCGGTTAAGCGTCTGGCTTTGACTCAAGTCATGATTTCACCATTCATGAGTTCGAGCCCTGCATCAGGCTCTGTGCTGACAGCTCAGAGCCTGGAGCCTGTTTCAGATTCCGTGTCGCCCTCTATCTCTGCCCCTTCCCCGCTTGTACTCCCTTTCTTTCTCTCTCAAAAATAAATAAAACATTAAAAAAAAAAAGAATGTTAGTACAGCAGGGGTGCCTGGGTGGTTCAGTAAGTTAAGAGTCCAACTTCAGCTCAGGTCATGATTTCACGATTTATTAGTTTGAGGCTTGCATTGGGCTCTATGCTGACAGCTCAGAGGCTGGAGCTGCTTAGGTTTCTGTGTCTCCCCCTCCTTCTGCCCTTCTTTCGCTCGTGCTCTTTCTCTCTCAGAAGTAAATAAACGTTAAAATTAAAAAAAAAAAGAAATAATACAGCACACACAGAATTTAGAAGCTTACAAAATAACTATCTATAAAAATTGGATACAATATGTTGCTCTATATATAACCAAAATATCTCAGGAACTGATTTTTTTTTTTGATCCTTTGTAAACTGAAATAAATTCATAATCATCATAATAGCAACAAGACTGAAATTAAAAGAAGCTACCAGGATATAGTTTATGAAAGTTTTAAGTAAAAAAACAAAGCACAATAATTTTTTTGGCTAGAAATATGACACATTTTTCAAAAGAACCAATATTACATTAATTTGTTTTTCTTTGTTCCTCTTTTTATGTTTATGTACTTTTCTCTATTTCTCAACACAGTTCTCAAGACTGACTCTGAATTAGACTCACCCAGAAGGGTTGTTCTCCTTATTTTAGCTCTACTGAGGTGTAATTGACAAACGGGAATTATATACATTTTAGGTGTACAGTCTGGTGTTTTTATATGATCACCACAATCCAGTTAAATAACATACCCATTGCCTCAAATACCTTTTTAGTATTATTTTTTTCTCTTGTGGTGAGGACACTTGAGATCTATCCTCTTAAAAATTTCAGGTTGACAATGCAGAACTGTTACTCTAGTCGTCATGAGGCACATTGGATCTCCGGAACTTACTCTTCTCGCATAACTGAAACTTTCCATCCTTTGACCTAGTCTATTCAGACCAATGGAATTGGAATCTGAAGGCGAAACCTGGACATCAATTGTTTCAGAAGCTTCCCAGATGAGAGGAAATTTTCTGTATAGTCTCTTCGACTTCTCAATATCCTCTTATCCCTATATTAACAAATTACGTATAAACTCATTTTTATATAAAATGTGAAATCAATTGTTTAAAGGTGAATTTTTAAATATTTCCTTTGTTTTCCTTTTGTTCAAAATTTCTTTGGATGTTTATTTTAAAAATGAATGACAAATTACGTCTGTTTCATTAATCAGCTTTAATACTTATGATTTGTACATTTTTTTGTTTTGGTTTCAATGGTGTGGAATGAACACTCCAAGATAATTATATTAATTATAAGACCAGCCACTGATTAAATCTGATATTCTGACTTTGGCGTTAAAATTTTTCACGTGTTCCTTGCATTGTGAGAAGTCTTTGAAGTATCTGAGCCTCTGGATAATATACCTGTCAACTCACAGAAATTTCTGCCTAACAGGGGGAGAAGCAGCTTCTGTGCACCCAGGTGAGTTTAAGTGAAAATTTAGTTTCTTTTATTTATTTGAAGTGTTAGTTTCTCCTGGGTTACCGGGAGCGAATCCAGCTGAGCCTGGGTGAATTCAAAGGCCACATTCAACAGAGGCCACAGTTTCTGCTGGAATTACAACAAAAAAGATAAAATAGAGCAATGTAAAACTTTCATTTTGAGAACAGGGATGTTGTAAAGTATTTCTACTTTGTGCTTTTCAGCATGGTTTGGAAGCAGGTGCACATTGTTTGGTACATTCCTGGTGCTGATTCCTCTTATTTTTAATTCGACATAATGCAAAACTTAATAAATCCAAGAATGCTTTAAATATAAATTGATCTATTGTGAAAGTTTCCATAACACAAATAATATAGTTAGTCTATTTTTGCCTAAATATATTCCATAATTGGGATAAAAGGGTATTTTTTAAAGCTACTAATTGGAAAGAGACGTAAACATAGCTGAAGTATAAAATGTATGACTTTAAAAGAGAATAAGAAAATGAATTCATACATCCAAATAGACAGCGAATACTATTTTGTAATAATTTCTGGTCCCTAATGAAGTAAATAGAAAGTAGTTATTGTCTTAAGAGTTTTTATAGAAAAGATGAATAAATAGATCACGCAAATAAATAGTATAACATGTTAACTAGAGAGTATAATGTTTATTGCTATTTGGAATATATTTCTTCTTAAGCTTAAATATATATGTAGGCATGACTAGGTTTTGGTAAGTTTCTGAGTACATACTTGTAATTATTCTGTGTACATACTAAGGACTGGCAAAAAGGCAAAGAATGTGACAGCCATCTTGATAACTGTTTTTTTTTTTTTTTCCATGTGTAGTAATTGATACTTTTTTTTTTCAGCACTGACCTTTGTTATGGAGTGGATGTAGGTAGACTACAAAAATAAGTGCAGGAACTATAGGGAAATCATAAAACCCATTAAAATACATGAAGTTGTACCATTAATTGCTGATTTTGTGGCAGAAATTTACGTTTTACTCAAGTAAAACATCTCACATTTCATTTATAATCTGAGAAATTTAGACAGATGGTGTTTAGTGTCTTATCTAATCAGGCTGATATTATTATCCCATCCCTCATGCCTCGAAAAAAAAAATTAAAAAAGCATATATTGTTTTTTTTTTCAATGAATAAATATCAAACATGTTATTTGGCTCCATAATTTCTTCTCGTTTTCAACAACTTAATATGATTCGTGTGATTACTATAAGAAGCTGGAACCTCAGTGCTTTTCACCTTATGATTACAGCCAACTTACGATTGAGTGGAAGATGGGGTGTATAGCTTTCCTTGAAAGACACAATGGCTTGTTCATTGAGTGGGTATTTGGGTCACACAATACAGGAAGGGGGGGGGTCTTTATAAGTTTTGGTTGTATGCATGTGACTGAAGAAATCCAATTTTATTCAGCCACTGGAATGTGACACACATTCCAGATGGATGAACCTGGAGAGCAGAGTATCTATTTTCCCCAACACCTTTTATATATGTATTTTTTATTACTGTAGCAATTCAATCTCTCAAATACAAAATTATTTTTTTCTGGTTATGGATTCATTGCTAAAACCTTCCAGGCTGACAGTGGGAGAAAAAGAATTAAGTTGGAAAATTGCACACTTGGAGGATAGTAAATACTAAAAATTTGTGGTCTAGATTGTCTCGTCACATATTTGAATAGCTGTTTGACATTTAAAAATCTCTGCCTGCAAAAATGTTGAGATAAACGTCCCCGGTGCATATAAATATCAACCTCCTAGTTTTCCGACAGTTTACTCTATTGATGTTGCCTCTATTGTTGAGATTGTACTGTGGAATCTTTTTTTTTTTTTTAATTTTTTTTTAAACTTTTTTAAATTTATTTTTGAGGCAGAGAGAGACAGAGCATGAACGGGGGAGGGGCAGAGAGAGAGGGAGACACAGAATCGGAAGCAGGCTCCAGGCTCTGAGCCATCAGCCCAGATGGCGGGGCTCGAACTCACGGACCGTGAGATCGTGACCTGAGCTGAAGTCGGCCGCTTAACCGACTGAGCCACCCAGGCGCCCCTGTGGAATCTTTCTTAACAACCCCCCGCTCATCATCATTGGAAGCCTGTGCACATATTGTCAAGCTTTGTTAAGTTATAAGCAAGACCTAGTTTAATGTCGCATTGAGATTCACAAAATTATGTTTTGAAGAGAATACATTGTTTACAATTTTTTCAAGACTAAAATTTTTTTATGAAATTATTAGAGTTTAGCTTTTCTAATTAATTTAGGAAAAATAAGACTTTTAAAAATTAGGTATGCATTCATTCATTCATTAATTTCATAAATATTTTTTGAAAAAGTGTTGTATACCAAGCACTTTTCTAAGTGCTAAAGATAAATAATATTAGTGCTATAGATATTTTAAATACTTTGTTAGTCTAAAGGAATATGTTATCACAAATGATCCATAGACCCTTTATTTCAGAATCTTCTGATGGGATAATTTAAAAATAATTCCTGGGTCCCATCTAAGATCAAATGAATCATACTGTTTGCCCATGATTCCTAAGAATATGCATTTTAGGGGCGCCTGGGTGGCTCAGTCAGTTAAGCGTCCGGCTTCAGCTCAGGTCATGATCTCACGGTCTCTGGGTTTGAGCCCTGCGTCGGACTCTGGGCTGACAGCTCAGAGCCTGGAGCCTGCTTTGGATTCTGTGTCTCCCTCCCTCTCTGCCCCTCCCCTGCTCATACTCTGTCTCTCTCTGTCTCAAAAATAAATAAAAACATTAAAAAATTTTTAAAGAATATGCATTTTAGCCAAGTCTCTAAGCACTTTATGCCATAAGAAGAACATCTTTTTGTTTTGGCTCTAAGTTTATGTGGTTTTGAAAAGCAGGAGCATATTAACCTGGGGCCAGATTCTATATTAAAAGAAATTTGAGCTCTGGAACAATATAAGAAATAGAATGTATGGTCAGCTCCTGGCTGTGTTTAAATTTTGTTTAAATATCCGTCCCAGGTTCCACAAACAAAACACCAGCTCTAGTATCTGATGATATTTTATTCCTTGTGTATTACTTCTTGTAAAAGGGTTCTGGATTTCATTCAGGTTTCTTCTACAATTATTAATGGATGTGAAGTCTACAGAGGAATTTCTTTACTGCTAATAACTAGGCCTAGATCGATCAATTATAGTTCATTACAATATCTTAGATTTAGTACTGGTTAAGTATTTCATCAGATTTTCTTTTCATAATTCTTAACAATTAAAAAAAGCTCATCAATTGATGCCTACTAAATATTTCAATGAAATTGATATTAATTCAAACAAGATACTCTTTCATAGTCTCAGAGGAAGCTGAAAGTTTTATGAGTTCTAACATTTCTCAATAAGATAAAATGGCATTTTAAAGAACAGGACGCAAGTATTCATAGTAAACTGTCCTTACCGTATAGTTAGATAAAGTTAACAATGTGCTCAGTGAGTACTCAACAGACAATTAACATTTTCTAAGTAATTGACCAGCTTGAAGGAAGCCATTTCATTTTTAATTAAAATTGTGGCTCATGAGAAAAGTATAGCCAGGGAATACAGTGTGTGCGTGTGCGTGTGTGTGTTTGCGTGTGTGTGTGTGATATGCTTCTTGAACGTGGCAGATACTTTGACAAATGCAATGTGTTTTACTTGGTCTTAGGAACCAATAAATGATATTAGAAGTGTGACATTTTGAGGCACATTTCTTTACATGTAGGAAGTTCATAATCAAGACAGAAATACATACATTTATTTCTATTAAAAAGTAAATGTGTTTTAAACCCGTTGAATAATTTCAGTTATCAAAGGTGATTTATTAGAGACTACATTCATACAGCATGAAAGGAGAAGGAAACAACTTATAAGGACAATCTAAGTACCATTTAAAGAGCTCAGGATACCCTTTGTAATCAATTACTGATGCCTTCGGAGACTTCATGGTTACAGAAATGTGGACTCTTGAATTTCAATGGCTAAGCGGCATGCTAACACAAAGATAGCCTTTGTTTTGTTCTATAATATAACTCATCAACTTCCCACATCCATGGCTGACTTGGTAGATAGCTAATTATTTACTCATTTCAAATTCTTTAATTATTCTCCTCTTCTTATTCATCTTTAAGCCTTTGGATACCCTTCAATGTATAAATAATTGGTTAGACTGTTGAAACACTGTTCTTTTCCTAATGAATCATCCTTTGTATCACTTAATTTAATTTTTTGTAATGTTTATTTATTTCTGAGACAGAGAGAGACAGACCATGAGTGGGGACGGCCAGAGAGAGAGGACGACACAGAATCTGAAACAGGCTCCAGGCTCTGAGCTGTCAGCACAGAGCCTGACGCGGGGCTCCAACTCACAAACCGCGAGATCATGACCTAAGCCAAAGTCGGACGCTCAATCGACTGAGTCACCCAGGTGCCCCTGTATCAATTTAGTCCAAAAAAGAGTTTCTTGACGAAACTTCTTTTCCACCTGGAGAAAAGTTAAAGAAAATAAGGAAAAATATTGTAAAGAAAATTGTATTAAGAAGTACTTGAATATTTGTTGGCTTTTACACTTGACTTAAGAGTTATTGTGTATAATTGTTTTTTTTTATTTAACAATTCCCATGCTTCTAAGTCACACAAACTGAACTTTTTAAAGTACCATGCTTTAAGAAAGTTATGTGTAGAAAACCTAATTCCTCAACACAATGGGGTGAATGCAAAGAACAACATAACCTTTCTCAATCCATTCTTCAAAGCAAAAGGCTTTATGAGCCTGACATAGACAAATAATTATAGTAATAATTATAGTTAATAATACAATGTATTATTAAGAGTATCCAACTCTTATTTAGCTCTTAGCATAGCTCAAAGAGTAATTTTCATGATTTGATTATATAAACTTATTTGTTTTTCAAAACAAATCTAGATGGGTACTATTCTCATCTCCATTTTAGAGAAGAGGAGAGTAGGGCACAAAGGGGTGAAATTTCTTACACAGAGTCACACATCTAGTAATTGGCAAAGCTAGAATTAAAATACAAGCAGTCTGGCTCCTGAATAAGATTTAAAATGTTGAATCAATCACTATTTGTCAGAAAATAACCCTGGGGTGGGGGAAATAAATAAATAAAATGGAACAAAATAAAATAATTTGGATCTTGCTGAAGGTCAAAGACTTTGAATTCCTTTTGAATTATAAACAAAAATCACATAGTGATCTATCATTATAAATTATGTTATGATCTGTCAGCTGGCAGGTTGATTAGGTTCTCCTTTAATTTTGGCAAAAACAAAGAGTTGCAACCATCTGAATTATGAAAGCATTTATTACCCGGTTGCTAATCTCATTCACTTCAGAAATCCAATTCTGATATTTAGAAGAACGCTCTACTGGTTTTATATCACAAGGTAATTTTTTACTTACAAACAATGGTCCACCGTAGGATTAGGAATGGTGGCAGAAAGGCAATTGAGGAAGAGGAATTGGGAAAAGCAGCAGCCAACGGTGTGTGTGTGTGTTCTTGGGAAGATCAGATTTAAGAAAGAACATTCAGGGAAGCTAAGGATCAGGACATTTGTTTCGTTAAAGCTATTTATATGTCTGTATTTACACTTTGGAAAGCCTTAGTAAAAACCTGGGGAGATGGGGGTAAGTACAAACCAGTAGTCCAGTATGAAAACTGTTTAATAGAAGTTCCATTTTCATGTGGTTTCTCCAAATATACATAAGAGAAGTCTCTAATCCTGGTAACCAGGAGAGATCCAAGTGTGAATTAATTTTTGGTGGAGTTTCCCCCCCACCCCCACCCCATGCGCCATCTATGTGTTTCCTTGGCTTATAGCACTTAAAACATTGTGACACCATAAATATTGAACCCTCTCCTCTTTCTTGCTAACTAGATCAAAGTCATCACTGCACTTAAATTTTCTTAAGTGTTTGTGTTCACCAGATCACCTCCTCCCTTTTTAAAGGTCCTCTTTCAAATTCAATACACAGAATAAAAATATGCTTACTCTGACACTAGCTTATCAGCTCTGGAGCTAGTCAGCCTTTGTTTTTACTCTGTCTTCACTGCTTGCTAGCTGTGAGATCATGTCATTCTTCTGCCTAGGTTTACTCACTTGAATAATGGAATAAAGAGAAGTATCTACATTTTAGAGTTGATGTGAGGATACTGTAAGTTATCGTGTGTAATACAATTAGAATAGTGCCGGGCACATAGTATGTATCCAGTAAAAAGTTAAATATTTACTATCATTTGACTGTATGTTGTATACGTCACATACATTAACATTATATTCATCATATACAATGGATTTCCTTCTTCAACTTAAATATTCTATTATGGGTACCATTTATTGAGTACATTTTAACTTTTCGATTCATTTGCTGTATTTTTCCTTAACCATCTTATCTCAACCTCTGAAAAACATTTAGATGTTATAAAAATTTATCTTTTTACAAAAAAGCTTTGAAAAATCAAGTCCTTTGGCTAAGTTTAATTAAGATTCAGGTCTGTCTGTCTACATGTCTGTCTACTTATATACTGATTCCATATGGAAGAATGATATTGAAAACAAAACCAAGAGAAAGCTGACTCTCTGTGTATGGACTCACTTAATGCATTTACACAGGATAAGAGGTGTGCCGCCCAGACTGCCCTTCAGGATTGCAGCTCTCTTTTCTACAGTGACTGAAATGTCACTGCTTAAGTCTCACAGCTGAGTTCCCCTCCAGGGATATCCCCTTGAGCTGCTTTTCTTAAGGTTGAGGACATCCCGGGGGCAGTGCTGATTTAATACTTGGTCAACACGGTGATATGTAAGTCCAATTCCTCTTGTTCCAATTCAGGCCATGTCAGAAGGGCCCTGAGTTCCCATGGCCCTGAGTTCCCATGTTTTCTGCTGGAGCCCCTGTTGGAACCAAACTGTAGTTTAACAGCTGCCCAATCTTGCTTCCATCCCCCTTTCCAGTTATGAGTCCTTCAACTTTCCTCCATAAACCACCCCCACTGAAATCTTTGTCTTAGGATCCGTTTTCTAAACAGCCCAAGCTCTGGAACACTCCCTGCCTTTCTGGGAATTATGAATTAAATCCCTGCTCCAAAGTAAAAGACAATGCATGTTGTAGATATTTTCATCCAACTAATCAGTGTACTAGAATTAAAATCTATCATTATCTTGAATTTTGCTTTGAAAAACTTTAACTTCAGAAAAAAATATTTATCGGTAATACCCTAATTACTTTTAAAGATTTCAATTTCAGATATGTTTGAATAATTCTAATTTCAATAATCATTAGTCACTATATGACAGTTTAAAAAACAACAACAACATATTTTTCTGTAGAAGATAGGCTAAATAATACCTAGCCATAGATTTGGAAAAATGAAAACCACATAAGTGTGTCCCATACTAATTTCTTCCTCTGCCTCCAAGGCCCATTCTACATGTCTGGAGAAGAGACAGGCACAATGTACTGTGTAAAAGCAAATGTACTTAGGCATAATTCTGGCAAAGGAAGTGGCGATTTCTGTTGCAATTGAAAAGACTATAGAAAAATTAGCATTTTTCTAGGGCCGCCTGAGTGGCTCAGTTAAACATCCGATTCTTGACTGGCTCAGGTCATGATCTCCTGGTCTGTGAGATCGAGCCCTGCTCCAGCTCTACACTGTTAGCACAGAGCTTGATTGGGATTCTCTCTCCCCTTCTCTCTGTACCCCTACCCAACTTGTGTGAGCCCTCTCTCTCTCTCTCTCTCATTCTCCCTCTCTCAGAATAAATAAACATTTAAAAATAAAATTTCACTAATATTTTAAAAAGTAGTAATTTTCTCTTCACTTGATTTAGAATTCTGGAAATCGTCTGATCTGAAGTCTGCATTTCATATATGAGGAAAACGAAACCCAGTTCAACTAACAATTTTTAACAGAAAAAATATATACATTCCTGAAAAGTCAACAATCTCTTATGAGTACTTTTGTCACCTCTGAAGATATAAATTTAAGAATTTAAGCAATATAAAAAAACAAATCAAAAATCAAGGTACCATTACCCACCTACTAGAATTCCCAAAATCCAGAACACTGACAATATTAAATGCAGATGAAGATGTAGAGTAACAGGAACTCACTCATTGTTCCTTGGGATAAATAGGTGGAGAACAATCATGCTCAGTATGATACCATAATAATGAATTTTGTTTTCATACATTTGCCCAAAATTATGGAATGTACCTGATGAAGAATGAACCATAATATAGAATATGGATTTGAGGTGATTATGATGTATCAGTGTAGGGCATCAATTTTTTTTAAAATTTTTATTTATTTTTCAGAGACAGGGAGAGACAGAGCATAAGCAGGGGGAGGGGCAGAGAGAGAGGGAGACACAGAATGTGAAGCAGGCTCCAGGCTCTGAGCCATCAGTACAGAGCCCAACACGAGCCTCAAACTCATAAATGGTGAGATCATGACCTGAGCCAAAGTCGGACACTTAACTGGCTGAGCCACCCAGGCTCCTCTGTAGGCTCATCAATTTTTAAGAAATGTACCATTCTGGTGGGAATGTATTTGATAATGGAGGAAGCTATGCGTGTATAGGGAGGGGAAATATATAGGAAATCTCTGTACCTTCCTTTTTAATTTTGCTGTGAACATAAAGCTGCTCTTTAAAAAACTCTTAAAAAAAAGATATCAAGTGCCCAAAATTTATAAGAAATTCCTATAAATCAATGAAAAGATCAAAAAAGTAAAAATATTTAATCTCTCTTAACCATCAGGAAAAAAATATTGAAACAATTACAAGATGCTCTCAGGTTAGCATATAATGTATTTAAATTTTATTCAGTTGACTTTGAGAAGGAAACATTTATTCTTTGCTCCTTTTATGTCTGGCATGGTTCTAGATGCTTTATCCTCGTTGCCTCTCTTCTTGAAACCTTAGAGCAAACTAAGAAATGAATTTTATTATCTTCATCATACAGATGAGCAATTTGAAACTCAGAACAGTTAAGAAATATGCCAAAGAAAGCACAGGTAGATATTCTGACCAGGATTCAAAAATTATGTTTAACTTCAATGTCTATAATTTTTCTGTCAGGATATGTGTATTTATACATGTTGCATGAATGGAAAATTACAGTTTAGTGAAAGACAAAACCTTGTGTCCCTATCTTGTTAATTCACAAGGAGAGAGAATATGCTCTAACCATCTTTTTTTTTTTTTTTTAATATTTATTCTTGAGAGAGAGAGAGAGAGAGCACAAGGGTCGGGGGGAGCATCAGACAGAAGGAGACACAGAATCTGAAGTAGGCTCCAGGCTCTGAGCTGTCAGCACAGACCCTGATGCGGGGGCTCTAAACCACTAGATCATGACCTGAGTCAAAATCAGACGCTCAACCGACTGAGTCACCCAGGTGCCCGGCTCTAACCATTTTTATACCCTAATACCTACTAGCACCAAGAGCACTGTTAATAATTGAATAACTCAGCACTGAAAGACTAGTGTCTTATTTTTATATTTAAAACTTGTAAGATATTTGATAACATATTTGAAATTTTGGAAAGATATACCTGGTTTATCAGGAGTGGTTTTAACTGCTAAAATATTTGGCTTATATAACATATACACAGAAAATAGAATACAGCTCTCCAAACTAATAGTTATGAAAGTATATGACAACTATATTCATGTAAATGGCAGATTCCTTTCAATATATTTTGACGTGTTGCTATTTTTACCCCAAATAGTTATGAGTCAGAACAAATTAAGGTTCTAGGGGAAGCCATTATGCAAAATGAAAACACAGATTGTTCTTTCAATCAAGCCTCCAACTTGGCCTTAGGGGAAAAGTGCTGTAGAGAAAGCAGAGATATGGTAAGGAACATTTTTTGTTGTATTCTGTTAGAAACCAAATTAGCAAAATACCCAGAAAGCATTATAATGAACAGTCTTCATGCAAGAAACCAATTTTGCATATTGAAAAAAAAAAATTTCTGTGCTACGTGTTCCAAAATTTGAAAGAAAAATGTGAAGAAAATAAAGTATTAGCTATTGAAAGAAATACTGGTTATATGGCAAGTCTTTGAAGCAGTACTTAGGTCAAAGGATATAGTCAATTGTCAAAGACACGAAAGATGTCTATATAGAATAATAATTATAACAAGCATAAGAACCAAATTTACTGTCACATTCGTGTTCAGTCAGAGTGCCTTCTTATATGTGTGCCTAGCCCTCATTAGTGACGATAAAGTTTATTTTGATAATAAATTGATTTATTCAGGTTTCTTCAAGGAACTAAATGTTAAACTCAGAGTAAGTAATTTGAGAAGAGTTTAGTAAAGCGAATTTTTGTTTTAACGTGGGCAGGATTTAAGAAAATCCACAGTTTATATAGTTCAGTACACCAGTGCTTGTGGAAGAGGAGAGATATTACCAGATCTAGGTGGGAAAAGAAAAAAAAAAAAAAAAAACAAAAAACCAGAAAACAAAACAACAAAAGAGAGCTTTTTGGAGAGGGACACATGAAGTCTGTGGTAACCTACAAAGGATGAAGGATTGTATGATTATCCTTGAAAATATCAACAGATTATGCCTGGGAAAACTCGGAGGCAATTCACAATGTGTATCTGAGGCCATGTTGCCATGTTTTTCCTTAAAAGGACCCAGGTCAAGGGTCCTTGGTCAAGGTACTCCAATTCTGTGAATTGATTTATACCTAGGAACTGAGTACGAGACTATGAATCCTCACTACAATGAGTTAAATTTTCATCCACTTGATGTAAATATACTTTTGCTGTATACTCCAGTATGTTAGTACTAATATAGTACATATACTATAGTACATATACTAATAATTAGTACATATACTAATATACTCCAACATATTATTAGCTGATGATCTATTCATGGTCTAGTGATATTGTGATTAATTAGCCAACATCATATATACTTGTAGGCACAAACACTGACCACCATTTCTTGTTTATGACTTATTGTGGTAATTCCTTTTACCTTGTTTCTGAAGGTTAATACATATCACCTGTTTTTATTACTTTATTATCTCCTTAGTCCTAGTGAGATCAATTTCTATAAAGCATTCTCACAGTGACCCCTGGCCCACAGAAGACAGCCACCACTGAACATTTCAAGGATGCTATTGCTCTCTGGCCAAAGCATTTCTTAATATTTTCTAGGTAGTAGCCTCTGACTCCTTTTTGTTGGTATGGAAAGAGAGAGCCTTAACAGATTACACATAATATTTTCTTCTCTTCATGCTTTGAATTCTTTTCCTACAGCATGCCTAGGAAATTCTGGGATTTCCACCTCATTGACTCTAAGCCATTTAAGAGTCTAGACTTCATTTAGTACATATGCCACACCAAAGCTAGTACATAAAATATTGAATTTTAGGTTTGTGAAACAATGTCAATAAATTCAACCCAATACAGCATTATGTTTTATCCTTCTTGACTCAATATCCAGGAATCCATTTTTATACACACTACTTCAAGCCTGACTGATAGAAATTGTTAAGCATTTACAAATTACTGGTCCATGGCCTCTAAAAACAAGTCTTGTAATTTTAATTGCATGACACAGATACTCTGTGTTCCCAGACAAGGAAACTCTGGTGCATCCCTGAAATATATGAGCAATCCAATCCCAGAATCCCATTGTGAAGGCTTGTTTCCTGGGGCTACTTCTAGGTATTGATTGTTATATCCATCAATATCTTAGCAGAAAATACTGAGACTTTGTACTACTAGATGAGTGTAATAAGGAAAATATAACAAAGTGATGGGTAACTCTATGGAAATAAAAAAAAAAAATTACTCTTGGACTAATGTAGTAGCTTCCAGATTGAAAAGATGACTATCCTCAATCTCTGAAGTTCTGTGTACACCTACTACACTTCCCATTGAGAATACAAAATATTCTCTCTCAGAGTGCCTGGATAGCTCAGTTGGTTAAGCTTCCAACTCTTGATTTGGGCTCAGATCATGATCTCATGGTTTGTGAGTTGGAACACCGCATTGGGCTCTCTGCTGACAGTGTTGAGCAGGAGTGTGCTTGGATTCTATCTTCCTCTCTCTCTGACCCTCCCCTGCTCATGCTTTCTGTCTCTCTCTCTCTCTCAAAATAAATAAATAAACTTAAAAGAGAAGAATGTATTGTCTCTCTTCTTGATTTTATATTGCCCTATAACTTGCTTTAGTCAACAGAATGTTATCAAAGTGATGCTGTGTCATCATAAGGCTAGCTCTGAAAAGTCTGGCAGGTTCTGCTTTCACCCTTTTGGAGCACTAAACACCATGTAAGAAAGGTTTTGGTTTTTCCTACTACCCTAAGTCAAAATTCAGCTGAATTTTGCTGCACATTCTACCCTAACCAACATCACACCGAGTGAAGATAAATTGTCCAAAATCTCTGACAAGGTTGAAGGATCATGACAAAATAAATGAATTTTGTTGTGTTAAGTTACAAAGTCTTAGGTCTGCTTGTTATTCGTAGATAGATGATGGAAACAGCTGGTATGAGTGGGGTGCTATACAACCCTCAGATCTGAAGGACATGCATCATGGATGCCCCACTCAGCTGAGCACAAATTCTAGCTTCTCTTTGAAATCTCATGCAGTAGGCATCTACGGAGCCTCTAAACCCCAAATCACTTACTGTGATCATCCTTATATCTTTCATATCCAATAATTTACATTGTAACACTCTTTTAACCAGCCTTTTCTCCCCAGTGATGTAATCAATTTCTGGTGTGGGAGATTACTTTTTGTTGGACTCTGGATATTGCTATATACTATGGAAAATGTCTCCCTGAAATGAAGTAGGCATAAAGATAGAGAAGAATTATCACAAGGATATTCATCAATGAGTAGTCAAAATATTAAGTTAAACATCACTCTAAATTTTATCAAGAGTAGTAATTAAATGAAGTACATTTATGCAGTCAGTGATTATTAGCAAATAAAGGGTAACTTCTACAGTCATGAAAACTAACATTTTTTCTTTTTATTCTATAATCAGTGCAAGCTACTTTCCCAAGGAATAATATGCTTCTTTATGTATATCACTATCCAAGACACTATTGTAAGACATTTACACAAAATTCATAGATTTTAATGGCACACTATTGGCCATCAGTACTATGCATCACATTTTAATGAAATACAGTTCTCTTAACTGTTTTTTTTTTATCCTTAGCACAACAGCACCTTTAACATGATGCATAAATACCTACCTTTGTAGAACACAGTTAATAATTACTAAAATTTGTATAATACATACTATGCACCAGGTACTTTTCTAAGAGCTTATGCACATTAACACATATAAGTTAAAATATTTTTAATATTTGTATTTATTTTTACATAATAAAAATGTCTCTCTTACAAGAGAGACACAGAGTGTGAGCAGGAGAGGGGCAGAGAAAGAGGGAGACACAGAATCTAAAGCAAGCCCCAGAGCCTGCAGCACAGAGCCCAACACGGGGCTCAAACTCAGAAAGCATGAGATCATGACCTGAACTGAAGTTGGACACCTAACTGATTGAGCCTCCAGGTGCCCCACTAATTTAATCTTCACTGCAATCCTATGAGTAATATTATTATCTACATTTTACTAATAAGATCACTAAGGAAGAGAGAGATTTTGTAAATTTCTACATATGTTAATTGACTACAGAGCCAATAGGAGAGAATAACATTTTTCCACAGGTTCCAATGGCTATGTGGTGACACTTAGAATTATGAGGCATATATCTCTCTGTTTTCTTTTGAATGTTATCCGTGAGTTACTACACAACAAGCTACTAAAGAAGCTCAGTAGTATTCTTCCCTTCTCTATTTTTTGGTTTTCTACATCATTTCTTCCATTCCACTTGGGGCATACTACCTACTTACACAGTTTAGAAAAACATAGCTGAAGCCTCAAATTTTTCCACAAACATGTTAGCCAATTTGCAGTTGATATATACAATCGTTTGTAACTCTGACAAGAAGATTAAACCAGTTAATACCTCTTTGATGTGATTTAGATAAGTTGAACTCAAGATGATCACGATCAATAAACACAACTTTCCAGTAAGATTCAAACAAGAAAAGGAACAATATATTGAATTATTTGGGAACTAATTTTCCTGTATGTGGCTAATTAAATAAAAATTCAATGCAAAATATCACGGTGATATAAAAAATTAAATGTCTCATTTATCTTCCTAAAGTAAATTGAGTCATATAGAAACTGGTCTTAGTTTTCTAATATGAGTATGTTCATGAAATCCTGGGACAAGGTATAGTTTTATATTACCTATAAATGCTGGTCAGTATCATTTGTTACTTTCAAGCAAACACAGATAGACAATATCTAATTCCAGCAAGTTAAAAATGTTGTTTCATATAAAACAACCTTGGGTGCATTAATACTTTATAATAATGTTTTTTTTTTTTTTTTTTTTTTTGGAGTGGAAGGGGAGGAGAGAAAGGATTTTTCTGTTTTATGTTTCTATACTGTTTAAACTTTTATCATGAAACTGTATTACTAAAATAGTGACAGATAAGTTTATTTTTTATTTAAAATAATAAGGGTTGAATTGGCATATCTTAATACCATTGCCTCTTGGGGAAAAGTAACTTTCCTTTTTTTTTATCAAAGTATAATTGACATGCAATATTATATTAGTTTCAGGTATACAATATAGTGATTCAACAGTTATATACGTAGAAAATGTTCATCACTGTAAGTACCAGGCAGGTAATTACCACTCAGTAGAGTTAGCATAGTCCTTTCAATTGTGTGGACAAGGTAAGACTACGATAGGTTGAAATGATTTCCGTTCGGAGGCAAGATTATCAATGAATAATAACAAAAATTTTCATTCTTGAAAAATGTAAAGGACTTTTTATTATTGTGTCCAAAATTGTTATATACGTATATAGAAATAATTTTTGTGAGCTTTTGAATGGCACCTTTTCCCAAATCTCTCTGACACTTCCAGTGTGGGTTTATCAAAAACTGCCTATACATCTAGTTCAAATGCAGAATTTCAAGCCAGTTTTATCATTAAATAAATAGGCAGTCCAATCCAGCACCAAATGGGTGTTCTTTGAATTCTGTTCTCTTGTCTAAACTATACCGCCACCTGGTCTTCTAATTTCCTTATGACTAAACTCCTCACTGTGTATTTTAATCCTGGTATCAATAAATCTTATCCAAATACTCATTAAAAAGATTTCTATTCATGGCTAGGTTCACATTCTGGAAAACAAAATACTACTTGTATAATTACAAAAATCAGTATAAAGTCCCTACATGAATTCCTACCTATGTTCTTATGTTTTACACAAATGAACATATAAAACAGTTCTCTACACTCAAATACAGTACTTTAGTCAGAATATAGTTAAGCAATGGAGCTAGACAATGGAATGCATGACCAAGAACCTGACTAGTAGATCTAACATATATAAAGAAAATAAAGGTTCCATATGGATTAGTTTAGCAAGTAAAAACGTAGGAAGGTAGCCAGATGGATTGAATATAAATCATGGATATCTATCCTCCTTATGGGTTCTGTACTCTGTACTAGTCAATTATATTGTTTGAAATTTGTTTTTTTTTTTTTTTTAATTTCTTTTTATGTTAGAGAGAGGGAGAGGGCAAGTGAGCAGGGGAGAGGGGTTGAAGGAGAGAGAAAGAGTGTTAACCAGGTTCCATGCTCAGTGAAGAGCCAATGTGGGCCTCAAACTCACCAACTGTGAGATGATGACCTGAGCCAAAATCAAGAGTCAGATGCTTAACCACCTGAGCCATCCAGGTCCCCCACTCCCAATGAGATGTAATATTCATCTTTAACCAGATATACATTAAAGCTTATGTAGAATTGGCATTCAATAAATTATTATAATTTAATTATTATCTTAAAGATTAATAATAACAATTGTCTAATAAAATATGATCTTATAAATTAATGAATTTCAATAATAATACAATTCTAATAACACCTGGCTCTCCAATTCATATCTATTCAGCAACACATAATTAAGGAACCCCCCCATCTATTCATTAATTCCTTTTATAGATAGTTACTAAATATCTACAATGTGATAGGTACCATTTTAATTACCGAGCTAGTCAATATAAATGGTCTTTAATATCATGGAAATTTCACTCTAGTAAAGGTAATTCGAAATAAACATAAATAAAATAAATATTTTCCAAAAAAATATTAGGAAGCAGTAAGAGTTACTGAGTGACTACTCAAGTTGAGTGGGTAGATAAATATTTTCATTCTGTTAATATTTATAAAACAATTATTGAACATTCAACTTCCATTTATTGACTTCCATCAAAGGGAAGAGGAATAGTGGCTAGGAATTCCAGATCTACAGTTGACTTCTTACAGTTGTTGCATTCTTTTCCACAGAGTCCTGTGATTTGGATAAGTTGTTCAAAATATTATTAAAACTTTTATAGTCTCATCATTAAAATTATGATAAAAATATGTATATTGTAGTCTATATGATGATTATGTGAAATGATGTGCATAATCTGTTTCCAGCAACCACCATATACCAATAATTTTATTTTAACTAGTATGTTTTAAGGTGAGAAAGGACCTCCTGGGTGGCTCAGTCAGTTAAGCATCTGACTTCACCTCAGGTCATGATCTCATGATTTGTAAGGTTAAGCCTTGTGTGGGGCTCTGTGCTGAGAGCTCAGAGCCTGGAGCCTGCTTCAGATTCTATATCTTGCTTGCTCTCTGCCCCTCTCCCACTCACACTCTGCCCACCCCCCCCCAAAAAAAAATAAAATAAAATAAAAAAGACATAATTTTTTTTAAGTCCATGTATTATGTGCTCTGGAGAAAAAGTTTTCTTGTGCCTTGAGTCAATAATAGAATCAAAATCTAGATGGAAGCCTATTGAGTATTTTCTGGAATCAAATGAGTTATCCAGAGAATGGAGACATAGTGTGTCCATCAAGTAGAAGGAAATAAAATGCTATGAACTTTTTTTCATCATAACCTTTTTTTTAGGGTTAATTAAAATAAACTATCCATCATTCTACCCCTAGAACTAGTCCACAAGTAATGGAAACATTTCTACCCCATTAAATGTGTGCTTATTTATAGCTTCAAAATTTGAAACCAATTTTTAATGTAGGTGAGGACATTTTTATATACTTATTAAGTCAATCTTAAAGGTCAGATACTATCCTGATGCTCTTCTGATTTAGGTATCCTCGTACCTCACTTTCTATGTGTGTGCCTTATAGCATAGTTTCAAAGTATTGGGTTCTTAGTGTATAACTTGATTGTTGAATGAATAACTTATCTGAGAGTCTGAGTGTCCTTTGAATAAATCTTTGCTGTGAAATTGAATACCAATAATTGCTCTTCCACAAATCAGTTATTCTCTGTCTTCTTGCATGAAATTCTTCATCTTATACTTGGGTTAGATCATTTGGCTACTTATGCACTCATTTTTATATGGTGAGTGCCTACCTTGTTCTGATGGTAGGCCATGTCTTTCCTATCTAGATTGACATTTGATGCTCAAACCTATTAACCTTACTATTAGAATAACTTTCCCAGGACTTGTTTTTTTTTAAGAAACTCAATAATAATCTTTTTGAATTTGGGAAACACATACAAACCACATACAATCAAGACTCACGATCATAAAACATATTATTTGATTTATGGCACAATAATCATCTTTGGACTCACATTTTCCTATGCAGGGAATATTTAAATCTATGTTTCACATTCTCTAAGTGCTGTTCTGGTACTTTTTAATTTCAGCCACTGAGTTGATAGGGCTCAGAGGAAAACAAAATGGATTTATCCATCACTGAACACAATTAATTGTACATTGGCCTCTTTAGGAATGGAGTTAGATAAAATGACTTAATCACAATTTTTCAGGGGAAAATTATAAATAATTAACCACTCTCACTATAACCCGATAAAAGAAAGTGAAATTCAGCACATCCAAGCAAATGACAATCAGATAAGAAAATTACTCACAAGGAATATTCCATTACTATAAATGATTCTGCCCATATTGCAATACCTAATGGTTTAGGCTACTATTTTTTAATATAGAACTATCCATAATAAGACTGAAAGTCAAGTTTAGCTACATAATTGCATAAATACCTAAATATATTGCAACTGACTCTATTATGTGTTATTATGTCTACTTTTCATACTTGCACATTTGACAAAACTCAAAAATGATTGTGAAATCCTGCATTATGATTAAATCACTGAAACTGAAGCAGTTTTAACATCTAACCCCCCCCCCCCCCGAATATGTGTTGGACATAGCCATGGAGAATTACTTGTGCAAGGATTTGTCAAGTACAGCTAATTTTTTGGTACAGTTACCTCAACCTGAAGGTTCAGAGATCCCCATTCTGTGTAGATGCACATTTATTCTGGTACACAGGAATGATATAATATCTTGTCTGATAAGGTGTTTATTTCAAATACCAAGCCTGCTCATTTCAACTATATTTAAAACTTTGATGAATGTCTCATGAAGTGAAACACCCAACCGAAACAAATGAACATACTGTATTTGTTTGTTTGTTAGGGTTGCTATAGCAAAATACCATAGACTTGGGGCTTAAGCTACACACAGTTATTTTTTTAACAGTTCTGGAAGCTGAAAGTTCAAGATGTCAACAGGGTTAGTTTCCTCTGAGGTTTCTCTGTCTTGCTGATGGCTGCCCTCATGCTGCCTCTTTCTTTGGTGTGTCCCTGATGTCTCCTCTTATCAGGACATCAGTCATATGCGATTAGGGTCCCACCCTAAAGGCCTCATTTAATTTAATCACCACTTTAAAGACCATCTGGGGGACAGGACTTCAACATGAATTTTAGGGGGATACAACTCAGCCCATAACACAAACAAAGCAATACAAAACAAGACAAAACAAAACACGTGTTTGCTCCTCAAATAATTCCCTAAATTTATTCTGTGATTTCTTTAATCTCATCTGGGCAAACTATGCTTCCCAGAATTCCTTGTAACTAGGTTTCTAGGTATTAGATCTACACACATGCTACCAGTTAGACACAGTCATGTGAAATCTTAAAGGGAGAACTGTGCTGATGGCCCGCTTCCTGCTTGCCTTGATTATTTTCTTCTTGTAAGAAAGCTAATATATATGGTGGGTCTTCTTGGGATGTTTATTCTTTAGTATTTACTTTATGTATTCCTGGCTGTTAAGAGCTGAAATATCCCTTCTTCAATCTACTGACAGTATAGTACCAATGACTTCTTGTTTCTGATCTAACTCTAGAACTGGCTTCAAATGGAGAAGCACTCATAATACATTAACTTGATTATGTTCTGGAAATAATTCTAAGATATCGATCTAGAACTTGTTATCTCAGAGGCACCAAATTCCATATTTATTTTGGCATATTTTTATTCCTTCATTACTATTTAGATCATAAATTATTCTGCATATATAATTTTAATATCCAAACCACAAGATCGTAGCTATAACAATTTTTCTCAAATAAATGATTCATCTAGTGCTTTAAAAACTTTCATCCTGGAAACAAATGGACATTTTTGGAATGGGATTCACCTGGCCTCCATCAAATAAAGTGCCAACATCTTCTTTTTTTTTTTTTTTTATGAAATTTATTGTTGCGGTGCCTGGGTGGCTCAATGGGTTAAGCGACTGACTTCGGCTCAGGTCATGATCTCACAGTTTGTGAGTTCAAGTCCCACGTGGGGCTCTGTGCTGACAGCTCAGAGCCTGTAGCTTACTTCAGATTCTATGTCTCCCCTTCTCTCTACCCCTCCCCTGCTCACGCTCTGTGTCTCTCTGTCTCTCAATAATAAGTAAATGTTAAAAAAAAAAAAAGAAACTTAAAAAAAAAACAAATTTATTGTCAAATTGGTTTCCATACAACACCAAGTGCTCATCCCAACAGGTGCCCTCCTCAATGTCCATCACCCCCTTTCGCCTCCCTCCCACCCCTCATCAACTTTATTCTCAGTTTTTAAGAGTCTCTTATGCTTTGGCTCCTTCCCTCTCTAACTTGTTTTTTTTTTTTTTTTTTTTCTTCTTCCCTTCCCCTCCCCCATGGTCTTCTGTTAAGGTTATGAGCATCCACATAAGAGTGAAAGCAAATGGTATCTTTCTCTGTATGACTTATTTCACTTAGCAGAACACTCTCCAGTTCCATCCACATTGCTACAAAAGGTCATATTTCCTTCTTTCTCATTGCCACATAGTACTCCATTGTGTATATAAACCACAATTTCTTTATCCATTCATCAGTTGATGGACATTTAGGCTCTTTCCACAATTTGGCTGTTGTTGAAAGTGCTGCTATAAACATTGGGGTAAAGTGCCAACATCTTACAAGATTCCAAAATGACTGTGGGATGAAACTTCTTCTTTGTAAGAAGAATTTGGAACAATAAAGAATTTCTTTCACAATGTGTTGACAACTCAGATAATACAACAATGGAGTCAGAAAGAAAAGAAGAGAGAGAGCAGTTGCTCTATCTGAGTCCTCATCTACTTTTTGGGGAAGAGGGAGGAATGTGCTATAGTTTGAGCTCAAACCTACTGAAAGAGGTTTCACAAAGAACACCTAGAAAATTTTAAAGGATTTCCTTTAGATGAGAGACACAGAGAACGGGAATCGTACTTGCATCTGTATAAAATAGACTATGGATAAGATAAAGAGAGTCGGAAACGGTATCTAAGTGCAATAATAACTGTGATGGGAGAGTGGTGGGTGTGGGAGCAGAGCATTATCTCAGAGTTTGAATAGCTAGTGCTGAAGAAACAGTCATGAACCATCACTCGGAATAGAGATGTTTCTTCTACCCAAGTCAAGACAACTGCGGTAGAGAGAAGTCAGGCAGAGAGTCAAGGTAAGACAGAAGATTGCAAAAGCTTGAGAAGAAAGGGTAATATTTAAGGAACTGTTAGATTCCAACACAACAAAGAAACAAAAGTAGCTTTGTAAATTTCCTATTTAAGTAAGAACTGTCCTGCCCCATTCTCTCTGCTTGTAAGTGTGTGGGAAGTGGAGTTTTCTTACAACATGAAACCAGACATCCTATTTTCTGAATCCGTATTGCTGTGCTTGTTTCTGAAAAGTATCTTTAAGACAGCATATTCCTTAAGAGCAAACAGTAAAGCCTTGGGTCCGGCAAAAGTTGTCATGCAGGAAGAAGAGAAGGTAACTCCCTGAATAACATGAACAGAAAGAGACCAGAGAGTAGATAAAAAAATGTTGGTATTTTTAGTACTTTATGAATCATACATATGGACACATTACAAAGTACATAATACACAAAACAACCTTAACATAGATAATTCATTTCCCAACAGCTATTGCTCTATTGTTCTGCTGCATGTTCGTAGGCAAATTTATTTAAGAAGTTATTTGCTTGTATTTTTTTTAATTGTCTTTAATGTTTATTTATTTTTGAGAGAGAGAAGGAAAGAGAGAGAGAAAGACACACAGAGTGTGACCAGGGGAGGGGCAGAGAGAGAAGAGAGGGAGACACAGTATCCAAAGCAGGCTCCAGGCTCTGAGCTGTCAGCACAGGGCCCGATGCCGGGCTTGAACTCATGAGCTGCGAAATCATGACTTGAACCATAGCTGGATGCTTCACTGACTGAGCCACCCACGCACCCCATTTGCTTGTAGTTTTCTAATACTTTAGTTAATTCCTAAACATATAATGTTTCTTTCTCTCCCACAAATCCCATTTAGTGTTATTTCTAAAATTACCAAGAGACTCAATGTTCCTGAATATGGACACACTTGCTGTTCTCTCATTCTTGGTAACTTTTCTTAGTTTTCTTCATTTCAAAGGCCATTCCCTGATCGTCTCTACTATTCAAATTTTAAAGATTGACGTTTCTGTAGAGAAACTTCTGGGGCTGTCTTCTCATGTTTTTGTTTGTTCTCACGCTTTTTATTGGAATGCATCTGCCTCCTGGTTTACATACTATCTGTTATTGATAAATCGCATCTTACCCTCTGAATGCCAGTGCTGCCTGTTTACCTCTACAAGGGTGTTATCTCATAAGTATCTCAAATATAACATATTCTTATCTGACTTCTTGATACAAATTATTGAATCCTATTTGTCTCCTTTTTCCATTTCATTAAATCACATCATTATCAAGACAAACCTGGATATCTACCTAAATTTACATCTGTCCCTAAAAATAAAAATTCTATCCTATAGCAAGTCCTATTAAATCTGCCTTTAAAATGTATCTTGGGGCGGCTGGGTGGCTCAGTCGGTTGGGCGTCCGACTTCGGCTCAGGTCACGATCTCTCGGTCTGTGAGTTCGAGCCCCGTGTCGGGCTCTGGGCTGATGGCTCAGAGCCTGGAGCCTGCTTCCGATTCTGTGTCTCCCTCTCTCTCTGCCCCTCCCCTGTTCATGCTCTGTCTCTCTCTGTCTCAAAAAGAAATAAAACGTTAAAAAATTTAAAAAATAAAAAAAAAATAAAATGTATCTTGATTTCACCCTATTTTCTCTATCTCAACTGTTACTACAAATATCTTTCACTCTGACAATGATAGTCATTGCCCAACATAAAGCCCTATTCCCTGCATATGTTTGCTATAATTACTTCTCAATAAAGAAGCCTAGAATTGTTTGGAAATATAAAGCAGAACAAGTTATTCCCCAAGTAGAAACTGGGGAAAAGACTTTCAGGATGGTGTTATGAGGTGCTTAGGTAAACATTTACTAAGCTTGTCCAACGTAGTGAAATATAGCCATTCAAGATAACTTGAATGAGCAGATACTGCCTATCAAAATCCTAGCTACTTTGGGGCAAAATTGACAAGCTTTGTCTAAAATTCATTTGGAAATGAAAAGAACCCTGAATAACCAAAACAATCTTGAAAAAGGAAGAAAAAAGTTGAATACACACTTCTTGATTTCAAGACTTATAAAAAGCTGTGGTAATCAAGATAATAAATTACTGGCATATGGACAGACATATATATTAATAGAATAGCATTGATATTCCAGAAATAAACCCTTAATTTTATGGTCAACTGATTTTTAACAAGGATGCCCAAACAAATAAATGGAGAAAGAATAGTCTTTTCGACAAATAATGCTAAGAAAACTGGATATTCACAAGAAAATGAAGTTGAACCTCTTTACCATACCATGCACAAAATTAACTTATACACCTCAATATAGAAGCTAAAAAGAAAAAAAAAATAGGAGTAAACTTTCATGATAATGGGTTAGTCATGGTTTCGTACATAAAACATTAAAATACAAGTAACAAAAATAGATAAATTAGTTTTTTTAATTAAAAATTTTAAATGTTTGTGCTTCAAACAACAGCGCCAAAAAAGTAAAAACAGCTCACAGAGTGGGAAAATTACATGTGATTATCATATGTTTATATATCCAGATTATATAAAGAATTCATACAATTCAATAATATAAGTTACAAATTTTCAAAAATTGCCGAAGGACTTTAACAAACATTTTTTTCTAAAGCAGCTATATAAATTTTCAATAAACACATACAAAATGGGATAAACACAAAGCTCAACATTATTAGTCACTAGAAAACTGAAAATCAAAACTGTAATGAGATAATACATCTTTTTCACTAAGATGGCTATCATCAAAAAGACATATGATGAGAATTATTGATAAGGAGGCAGTGTTACTCATAATAGCTCAAAATGAAACAAACCCAAATGTCCATCAACTGATGATGAGATACCAATATGTGGAAAAGCCATACAATGGAACATTATTCAGCAATGAAAAGGAATGAAGTACATGATATATGCTACAACATGGGAACCTTGTTAAACATAATGCTAAGTGAAATCAGCCAGTTGTAAAAGGCCACATATGGTATGACTATATTTAAATAAAGTGTTCACGATAGGAAACTTTAAAGACACAAAAAGCAGAACAGTGAACTAACTCCTGGTGGCTTGTTTAAGAATCAGTTGGGGAAGAGTGACTGCCAGCAGTAGCGACAGGGCTATTTCTGAGGGGAAGGCATGGGGTAATGAATATGTTTGAAAATAAAATTATTTTGATACTTTCACAACTCATGAAGAACATTTAAAAAAAAAACATCAAATTTTATTCTTTAAATAAGCAGATTTTGTATATTGCATCACAATTAAGCTGCTTTTAAAAGTAAATATAAAAAAAATTAATTGCTTACCAATACATTAAAAGAAAGTCAAATTCTCGCTACCTTCTAAAATCGATACAGCATCCTTTAAGATCTGTGCCAGCTCACTTCTCCTTTCCCATCTCTAGTTACCTCTCCATCACTCATTTACTCTAGGCACATTAGTCTCTATTCATCTCTGAATATCTGCCAACATTCATGCATATTTTTGCTATCTTAATATCAGTACACAGTCAATGTTCTCTGTCCTCCAATATCTTGACTCATTTGATCACTGTTTCTTTGGCATTGTTCAAGTCCCAACATGGATTTATCACCTCAGACAGGTTTGCTCTCCCCATGGCATCATGATCAATTCCTTCTGACTTTACGTATCACAATATTGTCTTCATTATAGTTCAAGGGATTGTCTAATTCTAATTTTTTAATCTGTTTATTGTCAGTTTCCTTCCACTAGAATATGGATTTTATGCGCATGATGACCACGTGACCTTCATTCATCTCTGCAGCCTGTGCCTAGCCTTACACCTGACATGTACTAGGCTTAATTATTAAATGTTAAATATATAAAAAGAAAACATTTAATTGCTTTTGGTGTGCCTACCTAGCACCTGAAATCTAATAGTGAAAAAAATGCTAGGCTAAATGTCAGAATGAATAGTAATTTGGCTGTCAGCCGATAAATAACTTTGAAAGATAAATAACTTTCAAAGAGGTTTTTTAAGTCCCATATCCTCATTTTTCTTCACTCCGGAATAATGACCTGATTCCTGGTCCACCTACAATACAAGATAGACAATAATTTCAAACAAGATAAGAAAACAAGTCAGGCTTTTATAAATCATAAAATGATGCTCAAATAAGAATGATATTGCAACAATATGCTGAGGCACTACAAAGCAATCTTAATAATTCCTCCCTTGCTATCAGTGGATTTCTTTCCTTTATCAGGAATTTCTTAGTCATAGATAACAATCTGGATCTTTTCTGTATTACTCTACTTCAAAACTAAGGTTAGTATTTGCCATGCCATTGATTTTCTTTTAAGAACACTATTAACTTTCCGATATATTATTATCTCTCTCCATCTATCTATTCACCATCAGAATTGAGTTAAGTCTTTTGGAAAATTCACGAGTGTAGAACAATTTGACTTTAACAATTATTTTGACCATTCAGTTTTCTTTCACAATTTTTATAAAGACTTCTGTTTTTCTTTAAACCTGCAATTTGAAATGTCAGAATGACAATGACAATGTTATAACTTTTGTCACTATAGTTTTACAAAGGGTGGTTTACAGAGCACTTTGAAATACATTAGGATATATGATTGTAACAATAACTTGCATTCTCACTTTAGAGATGATAACATTGACGATCAAGAATTTTAATATTTTTGCTTGGGTTCACAATACTATAAGTAGAGTGTATAGGATTTAAACCATCAATTTATTAGCTTATAAATTCCTATTAAAGAATTAATACAGATCCCATTTTTCCTACCTTCATACCTTTGCCTTCTGTCCTTTTGTTTTGTTTTGTTTTTCTCGTCTCCGTTCTCTCCCCCTCCCCTATTTTTCTTTCTTGTCCCACTCCCCTGAAACTTAACTGGCATTACTTTACAGACAACTCACAGGTTGTACAAAGACAGTTCTCAAAATAACTGTTCTGACAGCTGCCAAAATAAAATTGTACCTAGGATTCTGAACCAGAGACATGAAAAACAAATAATCTCCCAAAGTACCAACCACAACTTTTGTAGCAGTTAAAAATAAAGAAAATAGTAACCTGAGAAAGCCCCTAAGTCACAGCTTTCCTTTCCCTATAAAACACCCTATAAAACAGGATAAAACTGCCTAATAAAACTGTATAAAACCCCAATCTTTCTTAGTTCTGTGAATTACCTCGTTTAACATGTTCTGTGATGTGCATCAGCTGATTAAAACCTCCAACCGCTATTTGAGTAATTTTTGCTGTCTTTTTTTTTTTAACTTTGACACTGCTTAAGAGCAGAAAACATATTTTATTTATTTTTGCGTATCACTCATAACTTTCTCAGACCTAATCAAACTCTCTTGTTCACAGTAGACTGTCAATAAGATGAGATAGATTCATAATCATTTTGTAGTTTAGCGAACCAAGTCATAATTACATACCTTGTGCATTTTCTGAATATCATCAAAAACCAGATAGAATGGATAACTTTACATGCTAAGTATATTGTCCATATTTCTCTAGCTAATATATATTAATATTCATTTACCATATGTGTAGTCTTTTGTGACATTCTGTCACTATCATCTCTCTCTTAATTCAAGCAGATAAAACCTTGACCTGAATTTACACTTGAAAATCAATTACTTCTAAGAGTATCACTGAACTCTTCTGAGGTGGGAGATGTATGAAAGTCTCAACTTCCTCATGAAAGTGTTATTATGGTCAGATTACATAATTTATGTAAGAATCTCCAATTATTTTGTCAAACTCTGGCTTATCATATAGGTCACAAAGAATGTGGTTCATAATCATTTTTAAAAGCTCCATAAAATAGGTTTGGGAAGTTGAGGTCAATAGATTACGAGAAAGATAATATGCAAAGAGAAAGAAAATACCTAAAACAAGTGAATATTCATGAATTTAACTAATGCTAGTTTTTGTGTGGTAAAGTTTAAGACTATGAGAGAAGACTGAAAGTTTAACCTTGCAAATGTGCTAGTATATATGATTTATGAACCAGCACAAAATGCAGGAATGAAGAATAAGGTACATTCATTTTGGTCCATAATAAAATGGAAGCAATTTGATGATTTAGTATAAATATTCCTAAACAAAATAGAAGTTTTAACCAAAAGCTTTATATTAGAAGTTTTAACCAAAGCAGTGACAAGAAATAATACTCCAAAGAGATCATATTTCAG
Organism: Panthera uncia; assembly: GCF_023721935.1. Lineage (NCBI taxonomy): Eukaryota > Metazoa > Chordata > Mammalia > Carnivora > Felidae > Panthera > Panthera uncia. The sequence goes on along the minus strand of NC_064811.1, from coordinate 25,864,091 downwards.
ATGGTTAGATTAGAAAATTAAAATATTTTAATAATGTGTTTATAGTTTCAGGTTTTTATTTCAATTTAAGTAAGTTAACATACAGTGTAATTTTAGATTCAGTAGATATTAGTGATTCATTACTTAATACAACACCCAATAGTCATCACAAGTGCCTTCCTTAATACCCACCACCCATTTAGCTTTTTATCTTGATGAAATCGCACTAGTTAATCTTTGCTTTTGTTTCCCTTGCCTCAGCAGTTGTACCTAGTAAGAAGTTGCTACAGCCAATCAAGTTGCAGGATTAAAAAATCAACGTACAGAAAACTGTTGCATTTCTATACATTAATAATGAAACAGCAGAAAAATAAACCAAGGGATCAGTCCCATTTAAAATTGCACCAGAAACCATAAGATACCTAAGAATAAACATAGTCAAAGAAGTAAGAGATCTGAACTCTGAAAACTATAGAACTCTTCTGAAGGAAATTGAACATGATCCAAAGAAATGGTAAAACATGCCATGCTCATGGAGTGGAGGAACAAATATTGTTAAAATGTCTATATTACTCAAAACAATCTACACATATAATGCAATACCTATCAAAATACCATCAGCATTTTTCACAGAGCTAGAACAATCCTAAAATTTGTATGGAACCACTAAAAACCCTGAAGGTCCAAAGCAATCTTGAAAAGAAATGCAAGGCTGGAGGCATCACATTATATTACAAAGCTACAGTGATCAAGATAGTATGGTACTGGCACAAAAAGAGACACATAGATCAACGGGACAGAATAGAAAACCCAGTCATGGACCCACAAATGTATGGCCAGCTTATATTTGACAAAGCAGGAAAGAATATCCAGTGGAACAAAGGGAGTCTCTTTAGCAAATGGTGCTGGGAAAACTGGACACAGCATGCGGAAGAATGAAACTAGACCACTTTCTTACACCATACACAAAAATAAATTCAAAATGGACAAAAGCATAAATGTGAGACAGGAAACCATTAAAATCCTAGGGAAGAACAGAGGCAGTAATTTCTTTGACATTGGCCATAGCAACTTCTTATTAGACATGTCTCCAGGAGCAAGGAAAACAAAAGCGAAAATGAAATAATTGGGACTTCATCAGGATAAAAACATCGGCACAGCAAAGGAAACAATCAACAAAACTAAAAGGCAACCTTCAGCATGGAAGAAGATATTTTCAAATGACATATCTGATAAAGCGTTAGTATCTAAAACCTCTAAAGAATGTACCAAACTCAACATTCAAAAACAAATAATCCAGTTAAGAAATGGGTACAATATATGAATAATTATAATGGATATTTGCAACTTACTCAAACTCCTTTAAATTGAACAAACTATCTCCTATTTACAGGCAGATTTTCCTATGCAGTTAAATTAGGTAGTTTACTTTTTTTATTCGGAGTATACAAAAAAGAGATATTTGAATGAAAAAAAAATTATTTTCAACATAAAATTGTTCCCTGAAGCAAAATCTTTACAAACAAGTCATGAAAGTTTATAAATCTTGTTAAAAGGTACACAAGAAATGTGAAAATTTATGTTTTATATATATTTATGGAGTTCAAGTAAATAACTAAAAAATTTAAACACACAATTCAGATTCCTAACCATAATGGATAAAGTAAGCATTATTTGAAACATGCTAGCATGTCTAAAGTCTACTTAAAACAAACATCAGTATAAAAATTATAAATTCGGGGCACCTGGGTGGCCCTGTCAGTTAAGTGTCCAACTCTTGATATGGGCTCAGGTCCTAATCTCACGGTTCCTGAGATGGAGCCTCATGACGGGCTCTGCGCTGATAATGTGGAGCCTGTTTAGATTCTCTCCCTGTCTCTCTTTTTACCCCTCTCCCACTTGCATTCACATTCTTTTTCTCTCTCTTCTTCTTCTCTTTCTCAAAATAAATAAATAAATAAATAAATAAACAAACATGTAAAATTGTAATTTTTATGTACTAGAACAAAATTATGTCTTATGCTCCATCTGGTAGCTCTGTCAGACTAAACAAGCAAAGATTATAAACACGAATAATAAATACTGTATACTTAATCTGAAATATATTTTTAAAATTAGCACTAATAGCACCTCTCATCAATTTACATAAATTAACTAAACTGGATCAAACCACAGCGCTAGTAAGTTCAAAGTGAGGAGTCCAGCACTGGTCTGTAAACTATAAGGTCTGAGTGCTGGCGTGAGGAAGGAGTTTGGTTTCCATTTCAAAGAAGGAAGAAATCTAAATATTGGGGGATATATATATATATATACACACACATATATACATATGTACATATATATATACATATATACATATGTACATATATACATATATACATATATCTCCAGCTAATTTGATCTGGTCAGAGCTCTCTCCTTGGCTTGCACACAGTTACTCTCTTGCTGTGTGCTCACATGGCCTTTCCTTGGCACATTTATACATGTGGAAAAAGAGATTTCTCCCTCTCCTCTTACAAAGCCACAATCCTGTTCGATTAGGACTCCTTCCTGTAATCTTACTTGATCTTAATTACCTCCTAAAGCTCTATCTCCATCTACAGTCACACTAGAGGTTAAAGACTCAACATATAAATTTTGGAAGGACATCAGTCTGCCTATAGCAAAGCATATATAGTAGCCCTCACTCGCCACTCGCCTTATTTGTGGTTTAACTTTCCACAGTTTCAGTTACCTATGGTCAACTGTGGTCTAGAAGCCAGTGATTCTCCTTCTGACCTAACATCCAAAGGTCAATAGAAGTGTAATGTTATGTCATAAGGCCTATATCATTCACCTGACTCCTCATCATGTAGACATTTTATCATCTTATATCATCACAAGAAGAAAAAGGGTTAAGTACAGAACAATGTGATATTTTGAGAAAGACCACCTCACATAACCTTTATTACAGGATATAGTTATAATTACTCAATTTTGGTATTGTTGTTAATCTCACACTATGCCTAATTTATAAGTCAAACTTTATCATATGTATGTAAGTATTTGAAAAAAAAAAAGCATAGTACATGTAGGGTTCAAGCATCCACTGGGGATCTTAGAATGTATTGCCTGCAGACAATGGGGGGGGGGGCTATTCTACTGGCTTTTGTTACCGTCATATAATCTCTAAAAGTGTTTTGTCAGAGAACTGAGAGAAATTCCTGGAAAACATATGTATTATCTCACAATAATAATTTTAGAAGATCTTAACATTCTTCCTACCAGAAAATCAAACAAGACAAAGTTTGTTATTTTTTAGATAAAATTGACCTTTCAGTGCAAAATGAATTGGCACTCAATGGTCTCTTATGAAAAGCACAGTTAATAAGAGGGAAAATGAAGTGATTAAGGAACACTTCAGAATTAGGACTTGGACCATAATTGTCCACAAGTCAAGAACAAAACTATGAATAATGAATATCATGTAAGAGAGGTTAGAGATAATGCTAGAGGAAAGTGTTGTCTGATTTAATTAACAATACCAAGATAAAGACTTTTCAGTGGGAGAAAGTTTTGAATTTCTCATCATATATATATATACATATATATATATTTAATATTTATTAAATTAAATTAATATATTCAATAAATACAATAATATTATATTTATATAATATATAATATATAATATATAATATATAATATATAATATATAATATATAATA